>NC_048421.1:13542162-13545917 GCF_013103735.1 Etheostoma cragini
CCCCCCCCCCCCCCCCCCCCCTTTTATGCAGTTTAACCAAGAGGCTTGAATGTTTCAGTTTAAAATGTATTCCTCATCAAATGCAACTATTCAAATTCATTCTTGATTAAGCTTCATTTTCATTTTGTGAAATAAATACTCCAGTGAGAATTATCAGATTTTAAATAACAATGATAATGTAATAGCTAATTTTCATAAGAATTACAAATTTACATGTTAAGCAATGGGAAACGTATTCAGATGGAAAAGGTAATAATAATAGTCAAGTTAATAAAAATACTTATTGACTTCCATACTTTTTGAATACAAGAACAATACAGATGCATGTTTTCCTTTTCTCAAAAGGGTACTTCCAGGCAAATTTCCACGGCATTCATGACCCATAGTCTAAGATCCTCATCATCTAGCCCTGTTTTTAGTCTGTGAATGGAGACCATCACCATTTAACTCAAAAAGAGTCATAACCATTCCATTGACTCCGAAGCTGTTCAGTTAAGGTAAATTAAGCTAAACAAAATTGCATAGTTCCCCTTGATGCTGAAAGAATTGCATCAAACATGAAGAGTGAACACTAGCTAGCAATGTACAACAAAACACCTGTAAAGTATTGTTTACTTGTCTTTTATTATAAAATACTGCAAGTATTATATTCCAGCTACAGCTGCGTCAAATTTCCCTCATTTCCAGATTCTCCTTCTCTGCCCGTTCTTAGAAAGCACATGGGGAGACACTTTGTTTCTCCGTCTCCCCTGCCGGTATTCGCTCCAGAGCTAACTACTGTCCCTATCTGACTCGCTCTACTCCCCCCACTGGGCCACTGAGAGGGCACATGCACAGGGCCCAAATGTCTGTGCTATGCCCCTGATGTATGGAGTCACTCTAAGGCAAAGAAGAAAAATTGTCTTTGCAAGCCCATAGTGTGAATCCCTATGTAGATATCTGCAACATCAAAGATATGAGTGGTTTCTTTCACAATGCATCTTTGGCAGAAACATCCCTTTATTTCAATGCCAATGTTTCTGAACTCTGGTCAGAACAGAATCAAATCAGTAAGAGAAACAACAGAAACAAATAAACAAAATAAATAAATTCAACAAATAAATTCCAAAGTTACCAACACGGAGATTCAAAGAAGAATCTTCGAAGGAAATCAGTCAACTGGGCTCAAAATATTTTCACAGGAAATTGACATCTCCGCACATTCGGAGAGCAGAGCCTGACAACACTTGCAGCGTGCCAAGCTTCAGTATCGTCCCTCTTCCCATTAGTCATGCTGTATGGAACTCTGTATTAGGTTGTTCCTTCATAAGCTCTCATGAGAAAATGATTGCATATTTCTACATAGCTGGCAGTGCAAATTATTAGCATAAGCAGCACCGGTAAATGCCTTTTTGTAACAAAGCAAATACCAAACTGTGTAGAACAAACACTGTGGGGCAAACAATAACTTCAGAGAGAACACACAGCATTGGGCTCTTCAGGAATATCACCCTGATGATTCTTTCATAGGGTTAAGAATTTGACTGATTCACTGCTGCTACTGTGTTAAGTTTGGAGAAATAAAAATTAGCACCGGCTGCATGTAATGTGTCTGTGCCTGCAGCTGTGAACCTCACTGATGCCTCAACAGTGCCACCTTTTGATCAAAGTTACTAAGCAAGCCTCTTATTCATGTTTAGTCATGAAAAACAGAGTCTGTGAATCTCCAGAGAACATCTACTTTGGACAAATTGATCATTTCAGGATAAACATTAGAAACATAAAAAGACAACTATGATCCTTTTACTGTCTTTCTGTACATTCTAGCGAGGAAATATCGCTCAGCTGAATCTTTCCTGCTGGCATTTGGCTTTAAAGTCTGAACACTGCTGAACACACTTGACAGTTTCTTCTGAAGTTTATGAGCGAGGATTCCATCCCAGTATTTACAAACCAAAGAGCCCCCTGGCTGTAAAATCTTCTCAGCCAAGTCCATCAAAGACAAACACATTGTGATGAGTTTCTCGTGGTCCATTTCCCGGAACCCGCTGGCATTGGGCGCCATGTCGCTCAGGATGACATGAGCCCGGCCATTGGGGAGCAGCTCCAGAAGCTTGGTGTGCGTAACGGGGTCGGTGACATCATGACTGGACAGGAAGTGGGCACCGTCCAGAGGTGGTATGTTCAGCAGATCAATGCCAACAACTGTACCATGCGGTAATGCTGCATCTAGGATGCAAGAAAACATTTCAACTGTACTTACAAGGACATGTTATGTTTCGTCCATCAGATTGTATGTACCGTAAGGCTGACATAGCAGTGTGGTTATGTTACACAAATCCACAGGTGATAGATTGCAGGTATTTCAACACAGGTAAGAGCTAATTATAACCCAGCATTACCTATTTGGATAAATAGAGTGGGGTCATATTCTATAACTGAATAGTCGCTCAGCTGTTACTTCTTTCCCTATGGAACAAACAAACAAATAAATAAATAAATAAATAAATAAATCTTAGCCTATAATTAACTGTAACAAGACTATTATTACTCAAAGTTAATATAGAAATTACCATACAGGTTATTGTTTTGTTTTTTGCATTTGTTTAGCAACATTATATATATATATATATATATATATATATATATTTCTGCTAACCAAACTTCTTCAATTGTTCTTTTGCAAACTTACTATTTTCTAAGTAGTAAGCCTGCACAATTAATCGTTTTAAAATCGCAATCTCGATTCACCCTGTTAATTTTTTAAATAACTCTTTTTTTTTTTTAATCACTTTGATTCTCATTTCATTTTATGAACCGACTGCATCACAAGCTCTATTACTTTCCTCTGTGAGTTTTAAATATAGACTGTATGAAACAGGTTTTAAAGTGCTCCCAAGCGCTGCAATGCTCTCCCTTCTCTTCATTGAAGCCTCTGTGTTTACAGGCTGCTGGTGATGCTCAATGTTCTATGGGTGGCAAAAATAAATCTATGTTTGGTACTGCAAATTTGTTTGGTTTTGTCATGGTTCATGTGTGTGTGTACTTTGTGAGAAAACAAATTGTGGCAGAAAATCGTGATATCAATTCTAAGCTAAAATATTGTGATTTACATATTTCTCCCTGAATCGTGCTGACCTACTAAGTAGTTGTTGGTTTCCTTTAGTTTGAATGAAAATCTACTTGTTTCTAAAGGCCCTTGAAAATGGTTATCCATCACATTTTACAAACCTTCTGCTTTTATTATTGTTGTTTGGTAAGTTAGTGGAGACTTTTCAAAACAATCTACACTTACAAGCCGGAGAATCGGCGCAGCGGGTGCAGTATTACATTCCATTTATCGCACCGTTGAGATGAAAAGAGAGCTGAGCCAGAAGGCAAAGCTCTCGATCTACCGGTCAGTGTTCGTTCCTACCCTCACCTATTGTCAAAAAGGCTGGGTCATGACCGAAAGAACGAGATCCAAGGTAAATGCCGCCGAAATGGGTTTCCTCATGAGGGTGGCCGGCATCTCCCTTAGAGATAGGGTGAGAAGCTCAGTCATCTGAGAGGAGCTCTGCTTGGGCATCTGGTAAGGATGCCTACTGGGCCCCCTTCCTAGGGAGGTGTTCCAGGCACGTCCAGCTAGGAGGAGGCCTCAGGGAAGACCCAGGACTAGGTGGAGAGATTATATCTCCAACCTGGCCTGGGAACGCCTAGGGATCCCCCAGTCAGAGCTGGTTAATGTGGCTCGGGAAAGGGAAGTTTGGGGTCCCCTGCTGGAGCTGCTGCCCCCG
>NC_048421.1:13546017-13668660 GCF_013103735.1 Etheostoma cragini
ATATATATATATATATATACATACAGTCTATGGTTTAGAGGCTATTCCACCTGTAAAGTACAGTGATGCTTCATAACGCCAAAACTCAGAAAATGAGTCTCTCATGGCTGCACATAATTATGTATTGATTATTTAGTGCAGAAACTCTTTTTATTAGTCTTTTAATGATCCAAACATTTGAAAACGGTCGATCATGTATAACTTACTGCATTTCCCGTCTTTTAAACTGTGTTAGTACTGTTGTTTCTTTACTGTCCATAAACTCCAACATACAGTACGACAATAACAGCATGTATTGAGATTACAACAAGGATGGGCGGACACTGAATAAAGTCATACCAACTTTGGATGAAAAAAAAGGGAAAGGTTTCTGTATTGAGTGAAATTATGATTGTCCATATAATGTTCATGTTGTAAACCACAAGCTTCTATTTTAGTCAATGAACCTGGTTTTCTTGAAAAATCTGTCCAATATTAAGTTTCTTTGAGTAATAATTATTCCTCCACAGACGATGGCAGTCAGAAGGATATTTATAATATTTTGCTTATTAAAATCAAAACATGAATGCAAGAATTGAGACATGTATATGGATTGATTAATACATAAAAGCTCCAATAAAAGATCATGTAGAAATACGTATCTCTCAGCAAGGCCCTACTAATTTAAGGAGAGTTGGCATTTCACTGTACTTCAAACCTAAATTAACTGAGATGAACATAATACATAGAAGCACAATACAATATGATGAATTAAATCATAACCTCTCTCTGGCATAGTCTCAACAACACCTGAAGATCACAAGCTTCACACTACTGCTTTAGTTAGGTATCAAACCGTCTGTGTCCCGGTTTATTTTGTCCACACCTGTGTGGCTCTCACCTTCCTCTGCTGTCCCGGCGGAGTTGACTCTCCGGACCGCCACCTGGCTCCAGGCTCCCGGTGCAGCTCCGCAGTCCACCACACTACACCCGGGCTGTAAAAGCCTGAACTTGTCATCTATCTCCAGCAGCTTGAAGGCACTTCTGCACCGGAAGTTTTGTGCATGAGAAGCTTTGACATACGGGTCTTTGAGCTGTCGCTGCAGCCAGCGCTGCTCGGCGGGACTTTTACTCTTTAACTTCTTCATTAAACATGACGAGGAGTGGACGGATCTCCTCTGCAAGGACAAACACCACATTTTTGGACTGGGATAGAGCATGGAGTCGTATTTGTGTGAAGAGCGTACGGTGAGCTACGCCTGCTTGGACATAAGGACAAACACTGTGCATCAAACGTATATGTCCCCTTCCTGCAAAACATTGACGACGACAACAACAGTTCCCACCTGGGATTGTTATGTTTCGTTGAGCTCAGTTTCACAGGGATCACAACCTTTTTTTTTTTAACATGGAAACTGTTTTTTTTAGTATTCATCACGTCCCACCAACACTACTGTAATGAAGTAATTTCCTATAAAAGGCCCTAGACTTTGGAGAAACATACCTGAGGAAATCATGCAAGAATTTTACTTTACATTTGTTATGACTTTGATTTATCTAGATCTTTCTTAGAATATAAATCTTAAATTAAGGAACTATCTGATCAGTGTTTATCTGTTTCCTATATCCTTACAATTTCTACTCTGGAAAGCAATAAAGTTTTATCATATCTATAAATAAGATCTTATCTTATATAATCCTATCATCTCATTTCTTGAATTATCTCATTACCAGTGTGTCTATTTATTACTTGTGCTAACAAAATAGTTTTATTATCATTATTATTATTTTTAATATTATTATTATTATAACTGTTTATTAGAAAACTTCATCATGATGTTAGTGAGGATAATTATAAGAAAACAAACTTACTTTTCAATTATTTAGCATTTAACATTTGTCATAATGTATCGTCACATTATATTATATATTATATTTCAAAATATTTTGCATGCTTTTATCACATATAAATTATCAGGAGTGTAAAGTGAGTTTTAATCAATAATACATTCACGGTTCGACTGGAGAGGGCCATATTCCGTTAATATTAATCAATATACAGTCAATGGAGAGGATATGTTGGTAGTTTCTAGCCGAACATATTTCAACGTAACACACTCCACTAATCTTTCAACAAATGATGGTACTCGTGGATCCAGTCTGACGTTGATCTGACCAATCCCTGCTCCTACACATCAGCACGTCACAAAAGTCTCTAGTGCTGCACGCGGGAACGGTAAGTCTTGTTTCTATCCAACTTCTTTTTCTCTTGTCATTTTTTCGGGACTCTTTGAGGAGGTGAAGATGTAAACGCTGAGCTAACTGTACTCCTACAGTAAAGATCATCTGCTATGTTGCTTACGGCGGTGTTTACATTGTGTTTCCAGCCTAACTGACTTCCTGTATTCCTCTCAGACAGGTGACATGTTGAGCTCCAAGCTGCTGACCCTGGTGCTGGTGGTCCAGCCGGGCAGAGTGCTGCTCGGCATGAAGAAGAGAGGGTTTGGGGCTGGGAAGTGGAATGGGTTTGGGGGCAAAGTTCAACCTGGAGAAACTATTGAAGATGGTGCAAGGAGGTAAATTCATCTTGTCTTCTGGAACCATGTTGAGACCCTTCAACTAAAAGCAGTTTACAGGGTTCACAGGCCAACACCCAAACTATTTTTTGACAAATAATGAAAACATGCAATAAAAGCAGTAGAACATTCTATATTTATTCCTTCTTCAGTACAAAGTGGGGAAAAACAACTTGGTTTGTGTGATTTCTTATAGAAAAAGATCAAGTTTAATTAATAATTGATCAACTTTTCAGCTGCGTTATATTTCATTTCATATTAATTTATTGTTTCTCTAGAACAATCAAAATGTTATGGTACAGAAGATATTATTACGTATCATTATTTGTGCATTTAACATCAAACATGTATTTTAGGTGTTGCCAGTGGCGTCCAAGTGTTAAGGGGATAGAAAAAGGAGAAAATATTTTCTAATTTAAGATGTGAGTACATGTAGTTTGTCAGCTTGACAAAATAAATAGATGCTGAGTCTGGATGATGGGTGTGGATCATCAGTCAGCAGGAAGTTTGTTCCAAAGCTAAAGGAAGGAAGCCCTTAAGGTAACCAGGCCCCGTCTCAAACTGTTTTCTCTAGAAGAGGAAAAAAGGACCTGCTTTGTGTAAAGAACATTGGAAAGCTAAATAAATCAATATTATCTCAAGGCTATGTTAGTTTCTCTTTTGAACAAAAGCACTCAGGAAATCCAGTCAGTATTGGAGAAAGAAAGAAATTGACTAATCCTAGTTCTTTGTGTCATAATAATTTCTGTTGTGATGGCTGTGTTGGCTATTGACTTGATTAAACAACCAAAGAAAATGTCCTAAATCAAGTGTTGGGACTCAATACATTCATACAGAATCTACTGGTGTAGCCTACATGTACTTTCTGAGTTGTATGTGCTCTTCAGCTAAAAGAGTATACAGAAAGTTGGTGGTCAACTTTGAGGGAAGTAGTGTTTGGGGACAGACATCACTGAGCGTTGAGCAACATCTGCAAATAATTGTTCTTGAATGCACCCTTGCAGATTTCCTGAAGTAAATCTGCATTTTTACTTATTTTGTTTTGACATTCATACGGAAAAAATAAAAAATGCGGAAGAATCTTGTAAACTCAAGGATCCACATCTCAATGTCTTCTCAATGTCTTTATCAGTAGAAAAACTCTTTTGGTTTGCACGGGAATAGCTCCTGTGTCTGGGAAACACCGATATCATCACTTAACTTGCTTTTAGTGTCTGTGTGAAGTGTACTGTGTTTATTTAAAAAAAAAATACCTTATCAAATATTAATTGGATTTGTTTTGTTTTTTCAAAGAGAACTGCTAGAAGAAAGTGGCCTAACAGTGGATGTTCTCGAGAAGGTCGGAAACATCAAATTTGAATTTGTTGGAGATACGCAGCTGCTAGACGTCCATGTTTTCAGAGCCGACACCTATAACGGAGAACCAACAGAGTCAGAAGGTACAGTAGGATTTCCACTGCATCACACGGAACTGTGAAGAAAAGAAACTGGCTAGTGGTAAAGGATAATTCCTGCATAATTATTTCAGGGTTTTATGTTCATAGGAAAATTGGAATCACAGTGGAATAACAGCTAGAGTCCCAAAAATGTAAAAAAGTAGTCATAAAGATTTTAAATATTAAGCTAAAAACATCTTAAATGTTTTTAAACAGTTACTTAGAATTTTTTTTTTTAAAGTGCCACTTGTTACCATGATTACAAAAATCATGCACTTTGAAGTTAAAGAAGAGCTCCACATTTTTGTTGTACAAGTCCAAGAAACTGAAATGTAAAAAAAAAAAGAAAATTCTCTTTTCACTTTTAGTTTCCCATAATCTTGATTTACAGTGGGGCTCGAAAGTTTAGGTACCCCAGTTAAAAAAATTGTATTACTGTGCATAAAGAAGCCAAGAAAATAAGAAAAAATCTCAAAGGCATCAAATGACAGATAAGACATTCGTATAATATGTCACAAAAAAATGTTATTTTATTTCCATCATTTACACTTTCAAAATAACAGAATTTTTCCATCTTTTCTTGGCTTCTTTATGCACATTAATATAAATCTTTACCTGGGGTGCCCAAACTTTTCGAGCCTCACTGTACATCAGTGCCAGTCCAGGCTTCATGGTAATTAGTTAGTATAGTTTAGATCTAAATATGAGGCCTTCTGAGAATCAAAACAGTTGATTGAAACAATTCTAGGAACTTTTTTTACAGACATGACTCTAAGCAGGAAGAGCAGATTTGCTAAGGGGAATAATCTATAAGTGTGCTCTCAGTGGTGAAGTTTAAAAGACTGTAAAAACACAACAAAGGAAATGGTAGGCCTTCAACAAAAGGAATGCAGGGAGCCACGGTGATCTTTATTTCCTGAGAGTTAAGTCAAGGCCAACTGGGGGAAGTTTAGAGACAAACAGCAAAGCGCAGCACTCCACCAAAGAGTCTGCAGGTCAAGAGAAGTCAAACAGCCAAGGGGTGAGGAGATAAATGGAGGAAAAAGCTTAAATGAAATGTGCTGAAGTTAGTGAAAAGAGAGAATGTGAAGCTGGGAACACTGATTTGACAAGATAGAAGGCAGCAGCTGAAATGTTGGGACTAGTATGACTTTAAAGTGCAATGTTTCAGAAGCAGGCTAATCATGTGGTTATGTTTAAAAAAAAAACAGAAATCACATTTTCTAACCACCACAGGACTCCACAGGACTGGATAGCATAAGTAGGAAACAAGTTTTGTGACACAATGTAGTTACAGAAGAAACCAAGTCTTTAGTTAGGAACTGAATGCTAAAGTTCTCTTTTGTTTTTTAAAAAGAGACAAAATGTACCCCTAAAATTATGTATTTTATAAATTTCCATCATTTGAAATCTTGTGGTTTGTTTATTCCCTTCTAAAGAAAATACTTTATGTATATATACTAAGTTCACACGCTTAAGGGTAGGTTCAAATTTTGTTTTAAGTATGTTTTAACACAATACTATCGCTATAATAGTTTATTCTCTCCATACTGGCTATGAATAAATCCTTTTTTAGCACAACTCCAATGTAAGAGATGGACCAAAATCCACAGTCATCATTGTGTGCAACACTTTCAACTTCAGCAAAAGTAAAAATTAGCCTTCCACTATAACAGATCAAGCTAGAGGATACAAATATTTAGTATTTCATATTTAGGAGGTCTGTTAATTATTTGCTTGTTGTCTAGAAATGCGGCCCCAGTGGTTCGAATGTGACCAAATTCCTTTCAGTCAAATGTGGGCCGATGACATCCTGTGGTTCCCCCTAATGCTCCAGGAGAAGAAATTTGTCGGCTACTTTAAGTTCCTCGGTCACGATGTGATCCTCAGCCACAAACTGGAAGAGGTTGAGGAACTGTGAGACGACCTGCGTTTCTGAGGTCATTTATGGCCGCGACAAAAAAAAAAAAAGCATCAGCCTTCCAAAGTTGTTCTTCAAATGCTGAAGATATCCCAGGGTTCAGTGTTGGTGGTTCAGTTTACCTTGTGGGAGGAAACGAACCAACTCTGAGGACTAAATCCCAGTTAACTGTACATGGAGAATGTTTACATGTAAAATTACATATTGAGCTTTGTCTGTTACACACTATATAATAAATACAAATAATCAGCAATATACAGAAATAAGTATGCATCATGTTATTTTATTTGTCAGGATAACTTGATTCAACACAATTCAGCAAGGATTTCTTTAATAAAGTATTTACAGTATCTACAGTAATAATTTTATTGGATTTCAAGTTACTTTCTGATACATTTGTATTGCCAAAACAAATGTGTTTCATACTGTATGCATAGTATTTCAGTGGCTTCCTTAAATACAAGTTGAACTATGTGCCCACATGATTTTCATGTTGGTGTCATTCATTTCAACAGTCAGTTTGGGGTATTTGAGATGAAAGTCAGTTTATGAGGTAACGTGAGCCCATTCATGGCAGTGTCCCTTTGATATTCTGTATGTAGTTATATTGAATAGATAATGTTATGAAAAATTATACATGTACAGACAAATGTGCATGGATGTTTTCATACTAAATATCTAAAAAGTAGAAAGTCTAACAGCGCAAAGGAAAGGAAAATGAATAATATCCCAATCTTTTTTGCCCTGATACATTATAAACAAATTTAAATTGGGATTTCTCTAACAGTGAAAAATAGCTTCCCACTATTAGGTGATATGGGCAAAAAAATCTTCCAGTTGAAGTTAGGGAAATAAAAGTGGTGATTATAAATTATTTCATTTGAATTGCGTCATAACTTTTGCATGATTTATTGCACCGCTGTGTGAATTTATATTATTTCTCTTTGGTAGTAAATCAATAGCTTATAGTGTTATTGACATTAAGCCACTTGTGCTAAAAGTTGTCATTTTAAATCAATAAACCTCATCTCTGCCCTTTTTAGTAATGGCCACTTTGAGCGTAGACCTTTCGGAATAGCTCAATTTGGAGTTAATTTAAGCAGAGAGATCAAATATGTTGCTACACGTGCAAGTAAACACAGCAAAAGTAGGAGAAAAAAACACAATTGTCCATACAAAATATAAAGTACGCAGCTATACAGTACATCCTTATTAAACTCAATTGGTATCAAAAACACAATGGTCTAAAGTTATTTAGTAAGTAAATTCTTCATGACTGGAGATTTAAAATAATGCCATCTTTAATAAAGTAAAATTCACTGTCCCTCCCAACTTTTTCTCAATTATTGTAGTGTGTAAAGAGGTGCTTTAGGTAATGAACTGCAATTAATGAATACACTGTCATCCCTCACGTCGGATATCCTGGTCCTTTGAAAAAAATATATAACATTTAGATTTACTTCCTACGTTATTCCCTCATCAAGCA
The DNA here is from genome assembly GCF_013103735.1 of Etheostoma cragini. Classification (NCBI taxonomy): domain Eukaryota; kingdom Metazoa; phylum Chordata; class Actinopteri; order Perciformes; family Percidae; genus Etheostoma; species Etheostoma cragini. The sequence goes on from NC_048421.1 coordinate 13,553,416, forward strand.
GAGCATAAAATGACATGTGTATGAGTCCACTGTCTTTTCCAGTTATAAGGCCGATGATCAAATCCCCAAATAAGCTGAGAAGTTGAGAATTCATTTTTACTGAAAGGAAAATAGGTATTACTTATGCTTATTGAATGGAATGTATATTGTGTAATAGAAGACTTTTCTTTAGCTCACAGACCAAGTTATTTTCCAGTTTGTGATCTTCATCAGCGGCAGTGTTCTCTCCTGCACCTCGTGTCTTTAGCTTTCAGATGAAGGGTTTCAATCCATTATTACCACCAAAGAGACATCCGAGCTTCGGCTGGAGTTCATTCCACACCGCTCCCATCTGGAAAAGAAGCAAAAAGGTCACTTCTCTTAAACTACAGTACATTTCAATGAAGCTCATGAAACAAAAACAAAAATAAACTGCATGAAAATATTGCTAGGCAGTTTGCAGGTTATCATTTTCAGGAAACATTTATGAAGTTAGCTTCAATAACTTAAAATCCACAACAAAACTTTTTCAAATTTTGGCCATATTGGAATTTGGGTGTAATAGATTAGGTTTAGACAGAGACATCTAACCAAAGAAATACATACTGTGTGCTGTATTTGATTTCAAAACGGACAAAAAGGGGATTTGGGAGATTCACTTTCTTGTGTGAAATGTAAGCCAGTTCCAAATCCCACATGAGGAAAAGTATCCTTCCAGTGAAACCATCCAGCGTTATTACTTCTTTTGTTGGACTTTAAAAGCCAATTTAAAGGGTTGGTAGAAATATGATTTCCAGACAAGCAGTCTCACCTCTCTGTGTCCTTGGACCTGGGAGTTAACGAAAGCCCCCAGAATGTGGGATGTGATTGGAAGGTAGATAAAGATAAGCTGCGTCTCTTGATGAAGACAGAACAGGGAGAAGTAGTTGCGCAGCTCCATGGTCTGTATGGCGTTTTCTTGCTATGTACAGAATTTGAAAAAAGCAAATTATATGAAATCATGACAATAACCAGTAAGAAAAGAGAAAAAAATGAGAAAAGTTGTCTCCTCCAATTATATAGTATTATAAAGCTCTGCTCAAACAAGGAGATGGCCTTAAAAGGTCCAATGGCATGATTTCACTTCACATAAAATTTCACTTTATGAGGGTAACATTGATATGCATTCCCCCAGCCTGCCTATAGTCCCCCAGGGGCTAGAAATGGCAATGGGTGTAAACAGAGCCCTGGGTATCCTGCTCTGGTTTTGAGAAAATTAAAGCTCAGATGGGCCAATCTGGAATCCCAGATGGGCCAGATTCCCCCCAGAAGTTTGCATCATGCAAAGGAGGGAAACTGTCACAGTTAAAATTACAAGCATTAACCTTAGCATTTGACTCAAATATAACTAGTATCGGTTATCTGTGCCATGCTATTGGTTATGTTGGTCTGTCAGTCAGTCGGTCAGTTGAGTCTCAACTCAATCCCAGTTAATAACAGGGTGGGTCACCTGACAGAACAGTCATCTGAGCTCAAAATTAAATTCATGACCACATGTGCCAAGCACAGACAAAGCACACCAACTAAAAAAGGAACTACAGTCACAAGATGAAACCCAACAGGGAAACAACAGTAACCTCTAGTTTGACCAATGCTGTTACTTGGTTTTGAACCTAATGTAACTCAGCTTTGTGACTATGTTTGAAGAGTAATTTAGTTCATTCAGAACTTTTATTCATGAAGTTATATTATTATATCTGCCCCCTTACACTAAATATCTCAATCAGATTGCAATGTTTTTTTCTTATCGATTCAATTTCTCTAAACTGAAAAAAAGAAATTTTAAATATCAATATTTATTGTACAGATATATATACATATAAAGTAGACTGTTTTGATACAAACTGTGTATAAAAATACTTCAGATATCTCACATCACTTACTCATACCCAATGGATGTCGTTGAACCATTTATTGTATGCACGAATGAGGAGATTGAGTAGAACGCTGAATTTGGTAGTTGGCCACAAGATATGTCTATCTTGACTTTGTTAAAGAGGAATGTATTAGCCAAGAAAATGCTCGAGCCAATTTGGCATTTTATTTAAGTAGTAAATTAACAGTTGTTATCAATCAGAACACATCCTCAAACTGTGGAAAGAGAGAAACCAAAAGGGATGACCACCTGAACAATTCGTGATTCCAGCTGCTCCACAGATGCCTGCTCTTTGGTCTGCACTGTGGCGCTCATCATCTGCCTCTTCATCATACCGTACTTGTGCAGAGCTCTCTGGTGCTCGTGGAGAACGCCTTTCTCATGGCGCTCACAGAGATCCTAGGGAACAAACAGTCACATAAAGCTCTTTCTATTTGCCTCAAAAGTTCATGGTAATATAAAAAATAACAGTAATACACAACATCCAAGGATGGTAGGAGAATTGTTTGTACAAATTATGAAATGACCATACATATTACACATTTCCCACCAGTCCCCTTGTTTAATCTCTGCCAAACACCCACCACTAAGAACTGTTTCCATGTGAGAGACTGGATGGGTCTGGAAAAATAGGGTGCATTTTTTTTTAAATTCATCATTACATAATACCCTTAATTTAGTTATTAAATGAACCAGGATTTACTGTAATTATCCTCATTCCTATTGAAGTTATTGTCTTGAAAAAACATTTTGCGGTGCATCATAAAGTGAGTATCAAAACATTGTGATGTGAAATGTACAAACAAAATCACCTGTCCCTGGAGTGGGACTCAAGTCAGGCTAAAGGAGCACAGTAAAAAAAAAAAAAAAAGTGAAACTGACTTACTCTGTACGATTGCAGCAAATCCAGGAAAATATTCAGTTTTTCCACAACATCATCCTCCTCCCGTCTGCCCTGAGGACATAAGCAAAACAACATCTTTTACTCAGTGCCAGTTTTGGACAAGCACAGCAGAGCAGTTGGTGGGGATGAAGGACTCAAGGCTGTACCTGCTGAGCCGCTTTGTCAGATAGCACAGCAAACTCCACAGATAGACTCTTCAGAGACTGACGCAGGGTCCCCCAGGTGCTTTGTGAAGAGGCCAAGGAGGGAAGAGACGAAGCATCCGAGCCCAGCGTACTGTCGAAAACAGCACTATTACTGAGCCAGATTGTAACATAGTGGCATCTTAGCTGCCAAACTCATTTCAAACTAACAACCATGAAGAGACACAACAACGCAGAGGATTTAGAATCTCATTAACATTTGTTTGCTCAGTCCAAAACCTCTGATACTGGAGAAAGACTTTAACTGGATACCCATAATGAAATACCTGAGCTCTCTGCCAAACATGAGGAGATCAGCTGCATTCTCCTTAGAGCGCTCCGCCATTTTCTCAGCCCTGTCCCGCAGCTTCTGGAAGCTGTTGTGAATATTTCTAATCAGCTCTCTGCTTGTCGAGAACTGAGCCTGAATGTCAGCGGGGAGATGTTCCTATGAAACAGATCCAACCATTTTAAATGCAGGTGATTGTTTGGGAGGGAAAGTGTGTTCATTTTCCATTGAACATGTGTGACAAGTGACAAACCTTCGCCTGGGTTGCGATTCTGTTGGTCATGAACTCATCACCCATTTTCTTGTAAGTGTCACGAAGCTTAGTCTGTACATCCTGTTTGGGAAGACGGGTGGGTGGTGTTTGAGTGGAAAAAAGACACTTAGTAACAGGATGCATCTCACTGTCAGTCATCATGATGATAATGCTTATTGTGCAACAGCTGGTGCCACAGCACTAGGCAGCGAGTTGCAAAGATACAACATGATCAAGGCTGGATGATTGTAATGCTCTTCATGTTGTTCTAAATTTAAACCTCCATCTCGCGGCCTTCAACTTGTACAAAATGTTCTCTACACCCTTCATTGGCTCCCTGTGTGTTTGTGAATCAATTTTAAGATTTTAAGTTTTTTTTTTAAGGCCTTATATGGGCCTTTATAGCCTGGCCCTGGAGTATTTTTCCAAGATTTGAACCCTTTGTGAGCACAACAGGTCATTGCAGTCTTCAAATCAACTGGTTTTTCCAAGTCCCAAGGTCAAGGTATAAACTGTGGGGGGTTGCTGCCCCAAGACTCTGGAACAAGCTACCCCCTGATAGCTGCACTAATAAAGATGTAACTGTCTTTATATTCCAACTTAAAACATATCTATGGCTTTTGATTCATAGAGGGGTGGACATTTCCCTCTACTCCCTGTGTTTCTCTGTAACCTTTTCGGATTTGACCGTTTTCTATGTTTTTATTGTATGTTATGTTGTTTTATTCCTTGATGTAAAGCACTTGGGATACCTTCTGGTTGCTGTAAAGTGCTATATAAATAAATGTTGATTGATGGATGTACATACGGAGCCACTGAAGGTGAGGAAGGTCTTGACCAGCTCGTCCTCTGAGAAGAATGGATGCCGTGCCACCAAGTTGATGAATCTGCCAAGAGCACGCCTCCTTCCTTCAATGAACTCCCGCTCAGAGACGGAGGTCAAGACTGTGGACAGATACGAGAGAGAGAGAGAACACCTTCAGCACTTTGAACAGGTGTGTTAATGTTGAGAGAGTTATGGCTATAAACCATAATAGGGGTAGACTGTTAAAATAAACTAGTGTACCAACCACTTTTATGGTTATTTATATAATGTAAAATCCCTTTTAATTAAATACAAACACCAAAGGAGATCTCCACCGATGTTGTCTTTTACAGGTGTTGGGGAGTTTAGCTGCATGTGAAAGAAACATAGCGTAACGCCTATTGTGGCTGCAGAGGGAGCTGTGCAAAATGTGAGTCAAAGTCAGTTGGCACTAAAGTCTACAAATTTAAAGTAAAAACAATCTGTTGGTGTAGAGTTAGGAAAAAGTGACTTTTTAAGCCTGCTCCTCCTCTCTGCCTGAGGCTAGCGGCCCGCGGCTACACTAGCGCTACTAGCGCACAACACATCAACCTCCCACTGAGCTGTCGGTGGTCAAGTTGCATTGCGGGTAATGAAGGCCCCAGGTACTGACACTGGGAAAGACTGCATGGAATTTTAAAAAAGCTATCTCTTATTCTTTCTGCTGCATCTATTACTTTTTTTAAACCATCATGAGTCCCACAGTGTCATAGAGGTGCAATGCCGTCATCGGGTTTACTTATCCTAAAAATTCCACTGCACTAATTACTGATTAAAAAATGAGTAATTATGTACCTATACAGACATTGAGGCTAGATCTTCAGCTACACATGTCAGTAGGATGTGAGGAAAAACAAAAAAAAGGAGTACATTCGGTGGGATGGTGGGATGGTGGATTAACATGTGTGGCACCGTTATGACATTCTGTACTTTGAAACAAAAAGATTTGAGACATTGTTTGTCTACTTTGACACGTAGACAAAAGTGTTGTGCAATCAACTGTGTGTATATATATATATATATATATAAAAATTATCATTCCAAAAGGTACACTAAAACAGAAATGCTAATTTTACACATCACTAGTTTCCTTGTTTTTTTCCCCAGGCAATACCTTATATGAATGGCAATGACTGTGTGAAACAACAGAGCCTGCAGGAACAGTTTGTATTAAAATGTAACACTTATTCTTTACTAAAAATGAGAAAAAAAAATGCTCAGCTTGGATATTTACAACTAACCTTTCATTGAAGCATGTACACCCAAAAATCCAAACAATGCTCTTAAAACAATTATGGGTTCAGAAAGAAAATGAAAAAAAAATTGAGGAAATACAGAAACAAGGAATGACAGTGGTGACTGTGTAGATGTCAGAGTTCAGACAGAGTAACATACCTCCTTTTAACATTCTTTTAGGTGGCAGCGCCGGCACCACTCTGTAGGCAAATCTCTGAAGCAAAACCTCATGGAAGACATCAAAATCACTATAGCGCCGGTAAACGGATATTTTATAACGCTAAAAAACATGAAGCAAAGAAAGAAAATCATCACAAAATGAACAAGAGCATGCATCATTAAGTCTTCTGATGGAAACTGAGTTACATGAAGGTAATAACGGAAGGCAAATGTGTACTTTTTGTCATGTAGGCTGCAAACGATTACTCCAAGAAAAGAAAAAAAAAGACTAACTATTGTTATAGGAGCCTCAGAGTAAAATATGCAAATCACACTTGAGAAGTTAAGTGTGAAAAGAAATTATTCAAAGTAAGGGTAAGACACAAATGAAGAATACTGCCATACATTTTCGGCTTTTCTTGTTGTTAAGGTTATTCTGGCACAATCATTTACACGCAATGGGATTTATGGGATCCCTTGCCTGGCTGGTGACCTGGTACTCCACATGTTTGAGGAACAAGCCTTTCTTCTCAGGTATGAGCTCCACCTGGACCGTGTCTCTGACCAGCAGTCTATCCAGCGTCTGGGACATCGTCAGAACGTCCTCCTGAGCCGGCTGCATCCTCAACGCGTTAAGGTCCTTCAGCTCTCCGAGCTGAGGTTTTGGCAACTCTATCAAGCACACAACAAGCACCAAATTCTAATTGATTAAATCAATAAATCTAGAATGAAAAGAATGTCTCAACTGTGAGGAATGCTGGTGTTCAAACCACTTTTCTCTTGTAAACAAATTACTCCCTCTATTTGTCTTTAGCTACCACAGTATTGTGCATGCTGTCTGTTATTCAACGATTTCTGTACATTCCAATAAGGTCATGATTAAACGTGTTGTACTGTGACAATTGCAGAAAACTTGTTCTTGAGCAGACGTGGAAGTGGCATGCAGCAAGCTGCGTTACCGGCCACACCTGAAATAACAGAGAGAGCTTTAAATAATCACAGAAGGACGGGAATGAATCTAACTCAAACCAGCATAATGGCTACCTCTATGAAAACCATGAGTTCCCCCCTATCATCTTGCCACTCTGGGACTAGTGAAGGTATGCAACACTTAAACATAGCAAAGGCTTCTTTACCAAAATAAATGAAACATATAGCTGAATAATAGATAGCTGAATTAAAATTTAAAAAATAGGCGTTTTTTGTTGTAAAAAAAACTATATACTAAGTATGGTATGAAAACGTTTATTTTTGCACAAATGCATTGGGCCCATAAAACACACACACACACACACACACACACACACACACCTTCTGTTACTTTATAAGTATTATGATGTTATGCAGAAAATCTTATTAAATAGCTGGGTGTATCCCAATGGTAAACTGTTTAAACCTTGAGTCTGTGTGAGATAATAAAAGAGTGACATTTGCCCTGTTCAGATGAAATAACTTGACAGTGGGGGGGAAAGCTGAGTTTGCTCTCAGACATACAGAGGAATCATCAAGCTACTCATTAAACAAAGCTTAACTGCTCTGTCTTCACTGTAACCTACCTTGTATGCAGTTCTCCAAGAGTTTGGGGCTAGGTTGCTTTCCTTGCTGAGCAAGAGCAATCAAAGCGAGGGCTTTATAGAGGGACAACTTGCTCAGGAATCCATCTGCGTAGTCAACATGCTCAGCAATCTGAAAAAGGACAAAGACAATATGATATAGGTCACCGTTTTTCAGTCCAAGATCCAAATTCAACTGTGGTTTTGCATTCCTCTGTGCAAAAAGTGCTCACTAGACACAAAGGCAATGATATGCTGAATGGTCAGGAAAAGGAAAAATTCCACTTAACCATGACAAACACTCCACATTTAGAGCAATTTCATAACACTGGTGTGTGTTGTAGCAATATCTTATATTCCATCTTTACAGGAACCAAATCTGACAGGTTGTGAATTATGTAAAGGCCACTTCTTTAACAGTCTGCTAGTCTGCACAAAGCTGGCACAAACTTCCTATTGATAAGACATTATACTTATATCTACAGTATCTGCATTGCCTGCACAAAACACAAAGTTTTACCAGAATCAAATAAATATTTGCACAAGGATATCATGTACAGAAGTTTTTAACTTAGCAATGCATTACTCTCATTAGAACATTGGTCTTAGACATTTTAAATTGACCAATCACTAATTATTTCATAGTCCAGTCCTTTGTCACCATAAGACCTCAAGTCTATGAGAGCAATCAAAGTTAATCTAAAAAGTACTTGGATTGGACATATTTGACCAAGTTATAGCAAGCTGGATCAGGCACATGCCAGGTAAAAAGACATGATGCGGAATGTGATCATTGTTAAATGTCATTTATTGTTGTTTATGTGGGATAATGCCTTTGGAAAATTACAAACAGCAAATGTGTATACAGTGCTGCAGCCTCTTGATTATTTAAGTGTGAACCCCTCACCTGGCCTAAAACCGTCTTGGAGAGATCGGTCCTTTGGAGCAACCGCTGTAAAACTTCAACCTGCACTCTCTCATCTGTTTTACAGCGGATGGCCTCATATACTTCCCTGTAATAGGCAGGAACTGAGCCTAAAAGGGGAACAACACCTACATAGCATCACAGCCACTCAAGTGTAATATTTGATCATACCCCTTATCAAAAATCATTTAATAGATGATTTACTTTACATCAGTGGTACTCAATAGTTATTGTGATCTTACCACCTTTTATTGAAATCATTTTATTTCCCACCATATGACTTTATATGGCATCAACACAGTTCATAGTTTTGCTCCCATTATATCCAGGTATTTAAAAACAGATAGTCTCAATCTTATCGTAGCTTCACAGTAGTGAGAAGGAGATACGAAGGTATTAAAAAGCTGAGTAGGCCTACTAATATACTTTAAAAGTACTGCAATGCACAGACTCACTTTCACGTGGCATTAAAAAAAACAATCAAAACGTTAAGAAACCCTTTGCATCCCTGGCATCTTTAAAAGTAATATGTTAGGCCTACTGTAGCTCACCGGGTACAAAGAAATGAAGAAAACAGCTGCCCATCAAAATAAGATCAACCACTTATGGAGGGTTTTCTAAGATGGAGCAACTTCACTGTGAGATCCTAATGTACCCAAACTTTCTCATTGGTTAGTTCACGTCGCGACTTTCCCGAACAGCAATGACCACATTTTGAAACATCTCATATTACATACTTTAACTGGCTCGACACCGCAACCACAATCTGAAAATACTGATTAGCAAATATTATGACAGCATTATGATATGAAGAGTAGACGACGTTTTCGCACTGTACCTTCATTGATCTCTCCTGCCATGGTTCAGACTGTCATGTGAGCGCAAGAGCACCTCCATGTGATTTCCTGCAGAAAAAGAAAAAACAAGTCATTTATTTCTTAAAGTTGTAGTGAGCGCTGGTTAAAGTCCAAGGGTAGAGTAGAGCAATAACCGACACTTACATGCACTGGCAGCTAAAGAGTATGTCGTCATCTCTTGCAGTAATTAAATTAAACGTTTAAGTTTTGAAGGAGTAAAGAAGCGCTGGTGCTAGTGCTTATATCAAAGCAGCTTAATCTGCAGCGTAGTTAATGCAGTCTATTTCTATTTCACTAAATAATCTGGGAGAAATTATCTTATCAAGGCCTGATTATTTTCAGGTTTCACTTCCAATTCAATTTGGCTTGGATTTCCGTTCCTCATTCTTAAAACTCGAGCTAAACGCTGCCTTTAAGTACTCATCGTAAATTTCAATTTCTATATTTCTCAAGTCGTAAATTAGCTACGGCTTTTCCGATATTTAGCTAAATGCCACGATCATAAATATTTGAATAATTTAAAATCAAGTCGCACGGCTCTAGAATATAAAATGTAGCGTTTGTATCTGTTATGGTTTGTTGTGCACATAACATTTACCATTTGGGGAGACTGTGCTTTAAGCTCCTGTCAAATCTAAAAAAAAATCACGGCTTTCTTTTTAAGTTGAATTCACCACCCAATTCAATAAAGCAGCAGTCCTAATATTTCCGACAGTACCTGAATCTCTCATTAGCTGATCAACATGGCGCCTCTGGGTGGCGCTACTTGGTCATTTTTATGCTGGTGAAATGGGCTGTGTGCTGGCTGGGCTGAGTATGCCGCCAGCTGGGTGAATTTCATGAACAATCGCCGTGTTGGTCACCGGTCTCCCTAAAATCAACTAATAACTGAATGGACGTTTTACTCGGAGGAACTTGGAATAGGACTGCAAGAGAGAAACCGGGGAATTACCAGCTGAACAAAACAGGATGTAGCTAACTAACCGCAGACCAACATGTCAAGTGGAACAAAAGAGACTTCTTTTTGTTATACGCCTCCGTGCACGAGTCTCAACGGACTGAACTATCGCTAGCTAACCAGCAGCTAAACCAGCTAACGTTAGCTGAGTTAGCTAGCTACATTACAGGTAAAACTAGCTAGCTTTTATTTTTTATTTTTTAAACGTACTATTTTACGACACTTAAATTGACCGCGGCTCTCGGGAGTTTACTGCTAACATTAAGACAAGATCCCGACTAGCGACACAACCTTGACATAAGTTGACATGTTAATGAGCTAGCTAGCTAACGTTAACTAGCTTCACTTCGCCCGGAGTTATAACGTTACCCTAACGTTATTAGCAAGGCAACGTTAACGCTACATCACTGTTTGTCAATATAGGGAGCTACTGTTCTGGTCGAGCTTGCATTGCTAATACTAAATTTTATAGTATAATGTGAACATCTATTATTTACTAATTAATATGAATAATATTTGCAATTGACACAGTCAAAACAACACTTCTACTTTACTAGCTATCTAGGTGGTATCGTTAGAGTATCTAACGCGAGCGACCTTACCAACTTCGTTTCTCATGCTAGATTAACAACACTGCTATTGTTTAGTCTTTCATCCCGGATATAGACATAACTACTTTGTGAAGTGGTTTCCTCTCTGTGTTTACAGTTTCAAGCATCCTTGCTTGCCTCTGTTGACTGGATCATATTGACATTTGCTCGCAATGGCAGCAGTGGTTAGCTACTCTCCACCATGGTGGGTGAACCTCATACACAGACTTCCCCATTTCAACTTCATGTTCGAGCAAACAAGCAGTGATTTCCGACCAGAGGACTGGACATATCAACAGGTAAAAAAAACTCTCACTGACCCATGTGCCTCGTATCATATGACCTAATAAACTGTGATTCCTAGGCATCTGTAAGGTACAGGAATGTTTACAATTCATGTTTTTTTTACGCGTTATACCGAGTTCAGCTTCCCCCTTCATGAGCAAGAGAACATGACTGTGTCCCATACTTTCTCTAAGCCTGCAACCTTAAATGTACGCTAACGTTATTAGTATTTCTCAGTGACAGATGACCTGTTTGCACCTGTTCTTCCTCTTCACCTTTTGACCTTTTGATCCATGTCACCATCTGTGTGTAGCTGTTATATCCATGTCTTGACATTTGCCAGACACCAGCCATCTGTCATTGTACAATGTGATCCAAGCCACCAAAATTGACTTAAACTGTAATCCTCAAATTTAGTCTAACCTGTATTTGACAGAGCCTTTTCTGCTGCTCGTCACCTGACCTCAGCAATGCCCCTTCAATTACAACATCTAAAACCAGGCTCAAAACTCACCTATTTGCATTGGCCTTCCCTGTGTTTTAATGGTCTTACCCTGTTATGTCTGTAAGTAAGTGTTTGTCTCTTGATGTCTTCTTAGCTTAAATCACTGATCTGTAACTGTAAGTGTTGATTTTATTTTATTGGTTAATGCTCTATGTACAGCACTTTGGGCAGTGCAAGCTTTTTTTAATGTGCTATAAAAATAAATCTTACTTAATTACTTGTTAGGGGCATTTGGACTCTAAAGTACTTTTGCAAAAACATCTAGTTCCAGATGATTTAGTCCTAGCTTTAAAGAGGTAGCAAAGGCCCAGAAGTAGACTGTACAGTCTGATGAACAGCTAAGACAACGGGAGAAAAGAGCAGCATGGCCTTTTTCACATGGTTATTATAAGAAAATCTCTAAATCTAGGTTCTTTATGCGGTTGTACCTTTGGTGAGTGTTTAGCACTTTCTATGTTCTCATTTATGCTGATGCCATTGGTTTCTGTTATGCCTCTAAAAACGGTGATTGACATAACACACCTATTAGCTTAGACCCACAGGATCCAAATAAATGGCTGCATAAATCCAGTTTGAAAGTTAGGACCCCTGATTGTGTCAGATGGCATAGCATTAACTTCAGATTAACCATTAGTTTAACATTCAGCAAAGACATCCTGCAAATCCTCTTAAGTAATTTAGTGGAAACTGTTGAGTCAACTGTTTATTTAACGTAATGCTGCTATCTTGTAAGATGGGAAGTTGTTTATTTTGTCTAGGGCTTGATAAAAAGTTTAATGTACCAACATTAGTTGGCCTAAAATAATTAATTATCTTTAATTCATTCAATAGCTGACTTTTTTCATGCTTCTCATTTTTTAAGGTGGAAAGATGTCAGATGTTGGCCAGATTTCTTTAGTTGGTTCATGATTTAGTGGCTAGGATGGGCTGGAGTAAGTATAGGGATATTCAGTGGAAACATAATGCATGTGTTCTTAAAATGCACAAGGAGGCTAATATAGCTGTTGGAGCACATTATGTCACACCACACTGTTATCACAACACGAGCAAAACATAAGAGACCGTAATTAGCTTAAACACCATACTTTATTAACCCACTATTCTGCTAATTATTGTTGATGCACAGCTCTCACTCAGTTGTCAGGGCAAGTCTTGACTTGTCAGCTGTCACTGCTGCTCATTATAGGACTATGTCATGATGATGCAACCTTGGTACCTTTTGAATTTGTCACTCTTACATCTTGCACAGATGATCTAGAAGCAATATCCTAACAGAAACATGCAGTGAGGCTGGGCAATGTTTCAAAATTATATCAATATCATTATATGATACTACATATCGTTTTAGATTTTAAATATCGTAATGTGGCATACGTGTTGTCTTTCCCTGGTTTTAAAGGCTGAATTAAAGTAAAATTGTCATTTTCTGAACTTACCAGACTGTTCTAGCTGTTCTATGTTATGCCTTTACCTACTTAATCATTACATCCACTTTAGTGATGATGATTACTTAAATCTCTTGAATATTGATGTATTTTGTCAAGAATATCATGATATTTGAGTTTCTCTATACCGCTCAGTAGGATTATAGTTTTTACTGCTGGACTCACTCATTCGCAGTCATTAAGTCATGTTTGGTTGAACTGTGCAGAACAACATGTAAAAGCCAAATCATTAATTTTTACATTCATTCATATTTGTGTCTGATTATCTTGTCTTTCATTTGTCTGTATCAACAGTATTGGTTCAATGGAACAGACTCACTAAATATTGGGTTGTCAAGACTGTGCTTTGAGCCAGCAATTGTTCCAAGGTTGAGTTCACTAACTGCCATAAAACCGGTCGACAACCATTGCACCAGGGTTTGTCAGTCACTGTGATGCATTGTTGAAAAAACTAAACCAATGGATTAACTCTGGGTTTTTACAAAACAAAAATAGCAGGATGGAAATCTACCCCAGCCATGAATCTTTAGGAGTATACTGTGAAGTAGGCATTTTGCCTTATCTCCATAGTGCTGCTGTTGACTAAGAGGTTTGCCTATGATAGTGTATTGCTCTACTGCTAGCATTGCATGTATGTATCTCTCAATTTGTCTTTCATTCTAAACTTTTACTGATGTAACAGTGGTATCAACAATGAAGTTTCCTTAATGCCATCCCTCTGTCCACCAGTCGATCCTGTTACTGGGTGGTGTGGCGCTCGCCTGTCTGGCACTGGACCTCCTGTTCCTGCTTATCTATTCCATTTGTCTGTGCTGCCGGCGGAAAAAGAACGAGGATCAGCCCGGCGCTGACTGCTGCTGCACAGCCTGGTGTGTCATCATTGCAACACTTGTCTGCAGGTGAGTCTTAACACATGATTGGAGTGGAGAGGATTAGAGCTGGGTGATACAGCCAACATCTTATATCCCAATATAAGTCATTTTATATCTGGATGACAACATTTATCACAATATAACATGTTTTCTGGTAATTCAATGCATACATAGTCTAAGTGGAATAACTACACAATAAAGTTTGTTTTTGGGTACTCCTAAGTGAATTGAATACTTTGTAAATGTACTGAAACCCTATTTTGGAATATGATTAGATAAATTGGTACATCTTTCTGAGAGTATGTATTTGAACTCTTCCTTATGTGTTGAGTTGTTTGGGTTTGACCACCTTCATGCGTCCACAATAGTGACAAGAGAGCAGAGCGAGACACAGTGATCTTGCTGTGAGACACCTGCTGTGTCTTGCTGCATTTGCCTTGTATGATCACTTTAAGATGCATACTGTATGCTTTGTCTGAAAATGGCATACAGGAAGAGGCAGGACACCAATCAACAACTGACCAATTTTAGCTAAATATGTTAATTATGTGGTCGGCACTAAACACAATGGAAAGCTTGGATTCAGAGAGGGTCAAGAACGTTCCTGGAACAGCCTGCTCCTCCAAACCAACCAACAATAAGTCTAGGAATAATGGAAACAATTTCAATTTGCAGAGGCGTTAAATTTTTCTCAGTCCACTTAATATTTTCCATATGAAATAGGATATGCTTGTAATTTATCAACAACCACAGTTCACTACACAAAATGATCCAAGGTCAAATAAAATCACATTTCAATGAAATGGCTTCTTTACAGAAACCCAAAGGACTTTATAACCTAAACTAAGGCAAGGCTAACCCCCAGCCTCACTCACACACACAGCATGGATACAGAAATTAGTTATGACCTTGATTGTAATGTTTGTGAAACTGTACAGCAGTGCTCAGGGAAATAATGTTTGTATGTGTGCACAGTTAAAGCACAAATACTATAGGATTGCTATATGCTTCAATTTAGTATTTTGATATTTTTGAAGTAGATGGTGTGAGAACTGTACCACCTGGACATGCTTCCTATCCTTGAACATTGCAGTTGTTTCCTGTTTTCCTCCTCCTGTTGATGGGCCACTGGAGAGCCATCACGGATGATTCACAGTAGTACAAAGAGCTTGGGGGACTTGATGAGTACAAGAACTGCATTACAATCACCGTATTTGTGGGTGCTTCTACCCTTGTACAAATGTGTTTTAGTTTGGTTTTTTTTTATTCTAGGAGATCATACATTTCTTTGTTTAGCACTGCTTTTGTTCTTTAAAGAGTCTGTGCTTGACAGTATTGCAAAAGGCGCTGCACCACTATTAAAGATTTTGGAATTTTAAATGTTTCATTTGTGTGTTATCAGTTATTTTTGAGGGTTGTTTTTACCAATATTGAAAGAGCAGTTTCCACTGGCTCATTGTCACAGCAGGGAAGTTAGTTGTGTTATTGTTCTGACACTGCTTCTGTTCACTTTTTTCACACTGCACGGTGTGAGAGGAAGAGATTAGCAGCCCTCCGGGAAAAAGGAAAACCCATTGATTCACTGAATGATGTTGGCTGAGCACTAGATTGGTCTGACTTTGCTTTGAGGGATTCGCTTATCATCATCGTACTTGATAAAATCCACTCTGGCCTAGGATGGGGGTTAGCAAACACCAACAGTGGCAACACAGGACGAGATATTGATTCTCGCTTCAAATTGCTTCTCTGAGCACAGAAAGGGATCCTATTTTTTTTTTTACTTAAATGTACAAAGCAATATCTCTGTGAGAAGCATCCACTCTGTAGAGGATTGCGAATGGCCCACAAATTGTCAGAATTTGTTTTCTTTTCTTGATGTACCTATAGAAACAGTTTCCAATGCCGTTGTCAGAACAGTTTTTTTGCAACCCGAGGCCTGTCGGTGCAAATGAGAGCTGATCTCCTGCCTCAGTACAGCCTTTGTCAGCCGTAGTTTGGGGCATAGCTGGTCCATTCCACTGTGTTTCCATGGTTCTGTAAGGAGTCTTTCTGCCGAAGCTGAAAGGAGCCTGTTGACTGGGTTCTGAACCGACAGGGTTAATATAGAGTTCACACGCCTCTCTCCCTTCCTTGCTATCCCCCCCGTTCGCTCGCTTCTCTCTCGTCTCCTGTTTGTGTCTTTTTTAGCTAATCCCTCCTCCTCACCACCCAGTTTCCCCACCCTTTCTTTTGTCTCCTCTCAGCGCTGGCATTGCTGTCGGTTTCTATGGGAACGGCGAGACTTGTGATGGATTGAACCGGCTGACGTATTCCCTGCGCCATGCCAACCGCACAATCACTGGGGTGGAGAAGCTGGTAAGACTAAGGACTATTAAACATATTGGTAAATTATACCAACATGTTTAATAATTCATCACCTTTCTGCCATTTGCCTCCCTGGCTTTCTCCTATCACTAGAGCTGTACAGAAAATCTCCTTTTACTTCAACTCTTTCGTGTCCTTGTATGTCTCTGTGCTGGTTCTAGGTAGATGACAGTACATCCTCATTGAACCAGACGGTAGACAACAGTCTGCAACAGCTTGAGGGCCAGTATGCACAGCACGCAGACTACCTGTCCATCATCCAAAAACTGCAGGGCCAGCTGGATGAGCTGGTCAGACAGATGGTGGAGATCCCCTTCTGGGACAACAACGACATCTCCCTGGAGGATCTGGCCGTCAAGGTTGAGCTGTTTGACTGGTACAGGTAAGTCTAGTGGTGCACTTCAAGCAATCACTCAAACAAAGGATGCCATACAGAATAATGCAACACATTATATATTCAGCTTCTTTTTGATGCTGCAGAGTAAGGAGTGGCAGCAGGGAGCAATGTAGACAACAGACCACGATTTGTGTGCTGCATCTCTTTATTACACTTTCAGTGCAGACACACACTCTTTCAGTAATTCACTGGCTTGGGAAGACTTTGCTGTCGCTCACCTCTTAGTTCACATATTGTCGGAAAGTTGAATGTTACTTGGTTTCTTCCCTGGCTGAGGATCTTTCTGAGTGCATTATGAAGCTAATGCGAGCAAAGACAAGGATTGAGTCGTACTTGTTCAGCATATCATCAGTCTGCTGCCTCACCCAGAATCTCAAACCTGCATTAAGTTTGGTAGACAATATTAAAAAGTTATAATCCGTCAGCATGATATTGAGTTTGCTTACATGTCTGCCCAAATTCATAAATATGCAAGGCACTTACCAAATGGTTTAATTTTTTTATAGAGTGTCACAAAATAAATTCAAACATGAATGATATGTTACATGTTGCATATGCAAATTGAGGGGTTGCAAGGTCTAACTGATGTGTCTAACTGATTCCGAAAATTCTGTAATTTATATATTTAGAATAATGTCAATGTGAAAACAATGTGGCAATGTGAAATGGTCTCTTGTTGTAATCTCTTTGGCGTTTGTTTTGAACAATCCTTAAATAAATTATTCCTGTTATCAAACACATGTTTTCTAGGTAATTGTTAAAAAATTAGAATTGTTTATTTATGAGCTAAGAGTATGAATTATTGTGCTTGTTGTAAAAATAGTGCTCCTTTTTCTATTAGGAGATGGTTTGCCGCGCTGTGCTCTTGGCCATTTGTTGTTAATGACATTTGTCCTCACAGGTGGCTGGGCTACATAGGCCTGCTACTGTTCGACGTCCTCATCTGCCTTCTGGTGCTGTTTGGCCTCATTCGCAACTCCAAGGGAACGCTTATAGGGTGAGTCTTATCACCAGTCATCGCCCCGAGAGGACTTGGTTCAGCTTAGGAAATTGTCATAAAATTAATGTTCACGAAGGCTTCGACTAATCAAGGCCATCTCGTCATTATGATTTAGTCAGGATGAATTTATGCCCTATAAAATATAATCCCAGTCACAATGAATTTAGCATAATGAGCCTGATATCCTCAGTATTTGGTGTTGTTTACTAATAACACTTAATCCTGGCAAACAAATATAATATTTTTGGTTACTGTTTTATATTTATTTAAAACGGCTGTGAAAGGGCGATTTGCATTGTATAGGAACTAAAGGTCTACCAACAATGGGAGAAAGATGTCTCATGGGAAAGGAGATCACTGTGTAGTTTTTCCTTTCAATAACAGATGATATCAAATAGCGAAAACAAATCTAAACAATTTGTACATATTAAGTTATACACACTGTGACAGTAATGCTTGTAGTCAATTGCCTTTGTTTTTTTTCAACAATGGTTAATTTAAAAGCTTATTGTGTTATAATCTCATGAGTAGGCTTGACACATACTCAAGTACCAACTTAATTAGCTTAAACATATCTCCAGGTATACTGTATGGATTTTTGTTGTGCACATAAATAGTATTTCTCTAAAACTAACCGCAGGTTAAAGGTACCTAAACGTCTCATTCCATCTTGCTCTCCGCAGGGTGTGCTTGTTTGGTGTAGTGGCTCTCATAATCAGCTGGGTCTCTCTTGGGCTGGAATTGGCAGTCTCTGCGGTAAGTGTCTCCACCATAGCATGATCGCGTTTTCCAGAGCTGCACAGTTCATTACACTCACTACCGGTCAAAAGTTTTGGGTCACTTACAAATTTTCACACCACTCTACTTTAGACAGAATACCAGCTGATCTGAGTGGGTGGCTGATCTTTAATGCAATATCTACATTGCCCATTATCAGAAACCATTCATTAAATGTTCCAAAGGCACATTCTGTTTACTAATCTGATATCATTTTCAAAAACTAACTGAGAAAAAAACAGGAGAACCCTATGCAATTATGTAAGCACATAATGTAATCTGAAACCTGCCACCCTGGTTAAAAAAAAAAAAATGCAACTGATCTCAGCTGGTATTGTGTCTATAATGGAGTGCAATGGAAATTTCAAAGTGACCCCAAACCTTTTTTTTGTTGCTCAACCAAGGACTTCAGAATGTGCTGTGCAACAGCATGTGCAGATGAGTGTGACGCTATGAAAACAAGGTACAAGAGTGTAGATGACATTACCCAAATAGTTGACTAATCTCTCAGGGACCCTCCACCTCTCAAACACATAGGCAATCCCTGGCAGAATCGCTCTCCCCTCCTTTTTCCACATGAAATAAAAATGTCATCAAATTTGATCAGTTAAAGAAAAACACTCCCACTTTCTCAGAAAATGGTGGCGAAATGCATCTGAAGCCCTGTACTTCATTAGCCCTGAAAACAGGTTTATGTTCCACACATGTATTTAAACACATTTAAACTATTATTGTTGTATTTAGTTGCATCACAATTACAGGGTTTTATACTTTTCTTGTCACTCTTCTCACTTTTGCAGAAATCCTCAAGATTACTGGTTGTGAGAATTGTGATCACAAGCAAAATAATTTAGATTAACTTTGTAGCCATTATATTGCAACCATTGTACACAGAAGACCAAAGCAGCTAATTTGTCTGCCTTACAAAAACTACTTTGATGCTGGGATGGAATCGGCCTGTAACGTTGTAAACATTATTTTAATAGCTGCAATCAACTACTCCCACGTTCCATCCAGCATGACATTGCATCTAGTAATGTGTTGTTATTATGCCGGGAAAATGTCACTACAACTGTGTTGTTCATTTCTAAGTCTTTTTCTTGTTTTTTTAGACCGCCAGTGATTTCTGTGCTGCCCCTGACACGTATGTCACCAAAGTAGCAGACCAGTATGGCGTCATCCATCAAGGTATGAATCACATATAAGTATCACTCATATGACACTGACCGAGATTACCAGGTTGGAATGCGTTGGTTTTGTATTTACTCAGACAACTCTTAGAAATGCTGAATATTGCACATCTGAAATTGTAGAAGACACATTAGCCCGAATTCTTAAATGTTTGCCTCCTTCCCGTTCTCAATGCTCTGATTATTGTGCAGCAGTGAAGTGGAATTGTCATGAAGAATTGGGCTTGATCTTGTCCATTGCCCATAAAAAAACCTCTGAAAATGGCTGTCATATATGCGGTAGGGTCAAGAGGCCAATGAGCTGCCGTTTTAAGCACTACAGAAGCCTCTTTAACCATCTTGTTTTTGTAATTGCCCAATCTCTTCCATGATGGGATGCATGTAAGGGAAAAAAGGATAGTGCCTCGGGTGTGTGTGTAATGCAGAGTGTATGGGGGAGATAAGAGTAGTGGAGAAGAGGATCAAAGACACAATGCATTTCCTGCATCCCTCTTCAGTCCAGAAAATGGTGCTTATAAATAAAACCACCCAGGACTTCCTGTCTACTTGATGTGCTTTTTCATCATCATCAGTTTCCCAGTTTTTCTTTTTCTACTTTCTTCTCTAAAATATGGTTATTGCTGAACCATGAGCACCAACTTACTCTATGTACTGAACTGTAATACTGCAGCTGTGATGCAGTTTTTTTTGCCCCAGATCTGAATTGTGCAGTATGGGGGTTCTGTTTTTTCCTCTGTCACACATGTAAACTGTAAGCTTTTATTCTGAGCTTGTATTACTTAAATTAGGGGTAGGACAAATACTTAATTTTGCGCTACATTAACTCTGGCAAATTAACAGAATTACACGTATGTAAAGTTTCCTGTTACTTTTATATTTTTGGTTGTTATAAGCCATAATTGAGTCTTCCTTCCAGACCACTGTAGCACCCTGTGTCATCAGAGTGGAAACTAAGTTGTAAGTTATACAAGAACAGCAGTATTTCAATCCATTACCAAAAGGTGTTTTTTCCTGATATTCATGTGTGTGGGTGTATGTGTGACAGGAATTTACTTTCTATGTACATCTCTATACTGGAAATCTTCGTCATGAGTTTGCTCAACTGTGTAGGAAAGAAGGTCCCGAGTGTGGACTCCTAGGTTGGTGGTGGTGTTCTCACAGCTTGTATTTATGGATGTTGCTGTTGCTTTTGAGTCACTGAGGATTTCTCATCGACTCCTACTCAACCATGTGAGGTAGCTGCAAAATGGGTTTTAATAGCATGTGAAAGTCCAAAACTATGATTACAGTCTGTTTTGCTCTCTGGTGTACTGTGAGCACCATACAAGTTTTCCCATGTAATTTCAACTCCAGAGATGATTAAACTGCTCTTCAGGCTGTTTGCAGAAAGCTCTGTGTTATAAGAAAGGTTATACCTAAGCCTTTTACTGGCTTTGTGTTCTTTTGTTGCATATGTGTTACTGAATCATGGGAAAAACACATTTATTCATGCTATTAGAGCGTGTGTGAACTTTATTCTTTTGGAACAATTCACCTCAGGATTAGCTCAACGGGAGTACAGTTACAGAAGCAGTCAAGCTCTAACAAGGCAAGCAGGGAACACGTTGAGACAGAGCTAGAAAATAAAATCCAAGGGCTCTGCATGGGTCTGCTACCAGGCTGTGAAATGACGTGCTTTCTATACTTTACTTACATTATAAGTAAGTATTATACTTTATTAGTCCCGCAAGTGGAAATTACAACTTACACTCTGTTGTTATTACACACATAACACACACATGCTCAGTACTTATACATGCACTAATGGAGAGATGTCAGAGAGAGGGGGCTGCCAATGGAAAGACGCCCCGAGCAGTTGGGGGTTGGGTGCCTTGTTCAAGAGCACCTTGGCAGTGCCCAGGAGGTGAACTGGCATCTCTCCAGCTACCAGTCCACCACCTAACATAGTGTCAAACTAACGATCCAAATCCCATATGCATTATAGCTAGACCAATACAGGAGTTTTGAGGCCGAATGTTGATATTTGCCAATTTAAATGAATCTGATAATGACATATCGGCCCTATTATGACAACACTGTTTAAAAGTTACCACAAACCCAGTTAAACATTTTTGTGCTGCAGCTTCTTGCTGCTATTCTTAATTTTGTTAAGTTAAATTTGTCTGGGTTTTGGACCATTGGAAATGAAACAATTGTTCCTGTTGCAGGCCTACCTGTGAATGTATGTGGCTGTGCTAACATTCAGTTCAACTGTTCTTTTCATTCACAGATATCCTGAAGCACTACCTTAGTTGCAGTTTAGAACAAACAAACCCCTTCCAACAGGTTTGTTTCATTTATTATCACTATTTGTTTTTGCATGTTCGAGGTCTTAACATGTTAAATCAACACATTCACACTTAGATGAATACCAATAGTAGGAGGTTTACTAGCTCAACATTAATGGGATATTGATAATGGAAAAATCAGCAGTCACAATATTAAATACATAATCTCTTTATGATGTATGACCTTGTATTTAGTGAGAATTCCAGTGGGCACAATCGGTCACTCCATTTCTCAAAAGATGATGTTTTTCCATGCAATAGTACAATACTTACCATTATGCCGGCAGGAAAACTGATGCAGAGCAGCCTTTCCTGTATGTGCGTACTGATAGCTTGCGCTTGCATCAGACAATATGTGTTAGAAGCTAGACAAGAACTTTAGCTTCACTTTTACTGTGACTCTATAGTTTGCTTCAATGGACTACCTTTATTTCATCTTACTAACCACATAAATAAATCAAAATCTTTGAGTGCTACTGAAGTCCAGGCATCTATTGTTAATACAACTGTGAGGAAATGGAAGCTATATATTATACAGTATGTAAGCCTTTCAGCTCACATCTATAAGCTATTAGCATGCCTTCACTAGACACCCATGTGACCACAAAGGGAGACAACCGAAGCATCTTTGTAATGATTAAAATAATGGAAGTACTTTAAGATGTGTCCCGGGTTGCTACAGTATTCGAACTTCATTTCAGAAGCTCTCCGGGAGTCACAAAGCATTAGTGGAGATGCAGGATGACGTGTCTGAACTGCTGCGCTCTGCCACCAGAGAGTATAAACAAACTCAGGTATGTTTCCAGCCCCATCACACGACTATTTACGAGACATGCCACATTACAGGGCAGCTGTTACCATAAACACTCACCCAGCCCCCCACTGAGCCAAAAGCTGTCTTGTACTATTGTACTGTTTGTGATGATAGAATATCTTATTGAATGGGACCAAACCACTGACCTGCAGCGAAGGGAAGTGCACCTGTCCTCATAAAGATCTGCTGACAGCCCACCTGGGACCTGCATTATGTCCATTTTAGCTGCATTAGGCTTTCACTCGCCCTTGTCAATACAACACTGTGGTATTGTCCAGTGCTGGTCCTTACACTGTGTTGACAGAGGCACAAATGAGAGCTGACATTGGGAATAGAGAGAGGAATATTTCACTTCACATACCCACAAGAAAAAAGTGCTGATGTTGTGGAAATGTTAGGCTATCAAATGTATTTTCCACTGGAGCTGTGATGAGAGTTGGACGGAGAAGGGAAACAGACCATTAAAATGTATTGTACACTAAAATCTGCTTTTTCAGCTGATGCTGCTGTGTTCTGTTGTATATTGACAAAAGCAATCCAAGTAATGCATAGAATGCATAGACAGTGAATTAATCAACGTTAATAACCTCATTTACTTTACACCTGCTTCCTTTTTGCAAATGTTTAGGTTTTGTTATTTTTGACTATTTACAGGCAGGAAATAACCACTTAGTTGCATTTTTGTAATCAAGACAGTGTAAATTACACAAATTTAGATTGTTCATCAAAGCATACATAGGTGCCAAAGTTGGATCTGATGTTAAACCATTTTTTAACATTGTTCATTTTTTTCTTTTCCCTCATTAATCCCAGGGAAGTTTAGAAGAGATCCAGGAGATACTGAACACCACAGAGATCAGTTTACATCAGCTCACTGCCTTGGTGGACTGTCGCAGCCTGCACATGGTGAGCATTGAGGAGAAGACTTACAAACCGAGACATTCTTATTGCCGGGTTGCTCCATGTCTGACGAAGAAGGGCCTGGAAAGTGATTTGTTGAGAAATCTTCATAGTGCAACTTAGTTGTATAAAGCAACTCCTCTTTTTATGCTTGTGCAGCCAGTTGACTACACCTGTCACCATAAATAACATTTGCCTTTCTGTATGCGAGTTGAAGCTGGCTTTGTACCATTTATGAAGCCGGCTGAATGACAAGTACTTGGCAATCGCAATGCTTTGGAGGATTGTCTGCAGTGGCCTCCCAATTCCAAGTGCACACATGCAGGTGTAGCACTTTCTTTTGCTTTCTGGTCTGCCTTCTCTCTTAAAAATCTACCTGTCCAGGCTTATTATATTTAATGAAAATTAGTCTCTCCAGTAGACTACGAAATGTACTTTGGCTGTGCAGTGCATGCAGAATGTAGATTCTCAATCACATTGTGGGGCTTCTTGTCAAACCTAACTTTCCTTCCAGTTTGCTAACCGTAAGCTCATTTATGTGACCTAGTTTAAATAGGAGATCACAGCAGATTCAAAGGCCCTGTTAGGATCCACATGCTAAAATTTTAAAAACAGCCATTTTACTACTTCTTCATTTTTGATTTGCATTTAGTTCTTACGTTGCTCAAATTGCTTTAGATGTTTAAATGCACCATTTGAACTGGTCATACCTGCTATAACGAAAGTCACGTCTCCCATTTTGCAGGACTTTGTCCAGGCAATGACGGGGCTGTGTTATGATGGACTGGAAGGCCTCATCTACCTCGTGCTCTTCTCCTTCATCACTGCTCTCATGTTCAGCTCGATTGTTTGCAGTGTGCCTCACACCTGGCAAAGCAAGGGGTAAGACTTCCACTAGCCACATATACACCCTTTAACTCACAACCACATAGAAACCCGTCCAAAAGCTTTTAAGCAGAGTTTGTGTGCAGGACTGTGTATACAGTGAGAAATAATTTAAGAGGATAAACCTATCAATTAATTATGGTTTTATAGCATTTCTTCTAACCCACTACAGCACTTGTTTGTACGCGGCATGGGAACGAAGCAGACAAAGTAGTTTAAGAGAAACCTAGATAGATAGGGAAACACGATTATTTTTGTTTAAGGCTGTTTACCACTGGGACGTGTCCAGAAGACTCTATTTGCTTCCTCAAATAGATTGCTTCCCATTATCCTCCTATAATTGTGCCGAGTTGGCCTAAATCTATCATAACCACGGTCTGAGCTGGTGTCTCATTCTGCAGCCGAGGGGGGAAATCATCATCTGCAGCAGCAGCAGATAAGGTTTGCAGGATAGCTACGAGGAAAGTGCTTTCCCAGGCACAGCCTGTCAACTCAGCTGCGCCACATAATTAACTGATCCCTCCCAACAATTGGGGGGCATGTTCATCAGTTTGATCTCAGCTGGAGCTTCCTGTTATAAAGCAAAGGCTTACGCTCTACTACACTGTTATCTCAGTGGTTTGCTGAGCTTGTTCTGTTTTATTGTTATAATAATGCAAACCTACTTATTTCTTTTAACCCCATCTGGAACTAAATGAAATGTATATTTAATATGCAGGGTAAACATTTCTAGGATTACTAGTATTTGATTAATGAGTAAGTCACTCTTTTCTATGATATGCATACTTGGGTCATCACACACATTCAGCTGCACTGAGTACAATCATGACCTCATGGATAAGTAATGCATGTAAAAGCCTATGGGATAAACACTAGAGGGAGACAGGCACCATGATGTCTGTGTCATTGTTGCTCTGTTTTGACAGACCGTGGTAAGTGCGTTGTTGTTATCTCACATACATGATTGAGCTTCATTGTTTAAAAAGAATCAAGTGGAATCACATTCTCTCTGCGGGAGTAGGCTATGCTTTTATTTGACAATGTTAAAGAAGGCATTTATCATCCTAGTGATTGAATTTTCCTGCAGAAACTGAACCAATTACTTGAGGCTATTTTTACTTTCTTTGTTCAGTCCCATTAAGGTCAGGGGGAAACTGCCTCTTCTTTGCGTCACAAAGCAGAGAATTCATTGTGTTTTCTCTCCCGCAGGCAGCAATGAAAGTGAATGTGACTGAGAAGAAACACAAAATGTGACGATGTAGCACTCTCACGCTCTTTTTGTTATCAGTAAGATAGGATATGGGGTCCCTCTGGTGGTGGTGGTTTTACTGTGCTGTATTATGCTTGCAGGAACGAGGAAGAAAGTGAGGATGAGTCTCTTAGCCACGGGGGAAGGCAAAACCATGATAACTTGTACCGGGTCCACATGCCCAGCCTGTACAGCTGTGGCAGTAGCTTCGGCAGCGAGACCTCCATCCCCGCCACAGCCCACACCGTCAGCAACGCGCCTGTCACCGAGTACATGTAAGTCACCACTGCTTAAAACTACTCTATTTTAATGGAAAGCTGCACTAAGTGACATGCAGAAGTAGTGGATCATTTATTTTCACAACCTAGCCTGATTTTGTGCACAGTGTGACTGATACTAGATACTCCATCAGGAGCCAGTTTAATGTCCCCAGAGTGGAGCTAAACTCTCCTGTAGAAAGTCATGCAGTGGACAGCACATGCAGCTGTTGCTCTCCAGCTGTGAAGCCTGTGAAACTTAAAGCTCTCAACCTCATGAGTGGATCTCAGTGTTGGGGGAAACTGGGGGAGGGATCCCCCATTTTCTGGCTCTGTATTTTAATGCCTTGGTATGCTGAACACTGACGTGGAGAGATTTATGGACACAGTAAATTGTTTCAGATCTTCAAAGCCGTGTGTAAGGGTTAATACACTCTTCAGCTTGTTGTGTTTGATCTTGTGTTTCAATTCAACAGGGCTCAGAACGCCAACTTTCAGAATTCTCGCTGTGAAAACACTCCTCTGATAGGAAGAGAGTCTCCTCCGCCATCGGTAAGTGTCTCATTTCTTGTAAAAAAAAACAAACATTAGTAATATAGTAACAGCTCTGGGTTATTTGGCAGCCTTTGCCAAGATACTGACCATTAGCCTTTCTCAACCAAAATGATCCAGGATCAAAGGTACCAAAGGAACTAAAATCATGAACTAAACTAGGAACTTAGCATGTAACTGTTTGTTTCCACAGCATCTGAAGAACCTTTTAATATTAGGCAAATTAGATTTATGACGAATTTAAACAGTCATCCTTTGTATTTATTGTTTGTGTCACAGAAAAAAGTGTTACTTTGCTGTCAACTTTAATAAATATCAAGGAATGTCTGCCCCTCATCCTAATACTAATACCAGTAGCACCCAGTTCCTCCTGGTTTTGTAAACAGAATTTAAAGTAGCCGTGGTCGTCTCTGTCAGCGACGGTCGGCCCCAATAACTCCTGAACCATCAGAAAGTCCTGAATCCAGTATAAAATGTTGAACTATCATGCAGTAACTAAATGTAGTTCCTTGTTCTTCCGGTTGAAACGCAAATTTAGTATCACAGATCCTGTTAAGCTTCTCGGAGTAACCCTGATGACCACCTACTATATGTTGGCAGGTTATTTCCCCCGGGTCACAGCCTTTATATGTTAGGTGCGGTTCTGTCTATATGAACTTGGCCTGATGAAGGTCTACGGACAATAACATTGTCAATCCAATCAGTACTAGTAACAGACAGTATGTGGGGTTCTTTGTTAATTTTCCAAGTCAAGTGATTTTTATCCTATGCCCCTGTCACTAAGGCTTCATGGTGCGCAAGAACCTTTTTGAAATTGCGACTTTTACGTACAAACGTTGACCTTGTATTAGCATAGCAAAACAAATCTCAATAAGTCCCTCCTGCCGCTCCCAGCCTGAACCTCTACCAGAGATCATTCCCTCCCTGATATGTCCGTGTGTCTGCCTGGACCTAGACGCTGCTTTGTGTATCTTCTCTATATTCTCTTCTTGTCGTTGTTTCTGCGAATCCATACAGTTGTATTTGACTGCCGCGGACAGTAACAGCGGTCACAGCTGGCAGTTAAAGCCTTCGGAGAGTTCAAGATCGTTTTGGTAACCTCATCTGCGATGCTAACAGGTACAAAACATGCCCACCTCCTCCACCTGCTGGCCTGTTCCTCCCCTGTTCCACCTCCCAAACTCCCAGCCCTCACCCTCTATTCAGGTTCCACCAAAACTTCTGGAACCCTCTCCCTCCCACTCTCCCTCTGTCCTGACTCTTGCTAAGTGTCCCACCTGGTCTCTTACCTGATATCTGTTTCCTGTGGCCCTTGGCTGCATGTTCCCCTACCCCCCTGCACCACAGATGTATTGGGAGGAACATGTGAAGCTGTAACTCTGCCCCGGGACTCACTGTGTCAACGTCAAGTTATGGAGCCGTTTAACTGGATCTGCTTTGTCTTGATTCTTGGGACTGAGGGTGAACTCGTGGGTGTGTTAAGTTTTATAAGCGTTGGGGATTCAGTTATTGGCACCACTCGTTTTGTATGACCTTGCTGTCTTTTTTTTTTCTGATATTTTACTCAACGGCGCTGCATTTAGTGGTATAGATGGCTCCGGCAGCTCATTCATGTGTTACAATCTCAAGCGTCGCCACCACTGCTGCGGTGGCAGAGTTGATATTTTGGTCAGCATTTCCACCTCTGACCAATGAAGTAGTCTGTGTAAAAGTAGATGTCATTTATTCGGAAAACAAGACTTGTTAGGTTGTGGGACAACAGGCATTTTTTCACTACTTTCTGACATTTTAGGCAAAATAATGAATCAAGAAATGAATGAATATAGTCATTAGTTACAGCCCTACCAATGACGCATATTTTCTTTAACATCCAGTGTAAGTCATGTTGTTTTATTGAGCCTATATCGGTGCAAATACTTGGCGTTCACATCCTCAACTGGCTGAACAAATGGCTCTGAAGGCTGATCACAAATAAGATTGTATATATTACTGTTCAAAAGTTACCAAGTCAAAGTAGCGTTTCCACAGGAGTTTGATATGTAGCCTTTTTGTGCTTGAGTTGCTTGTATGAAAAAAACTGCATGGGTGCATCCTAAATGTAAATGAATGTGCACGACGGTTAAAAGTAAAATTATTTCAAGGCTGCTGTGATGTTCTTTCTCTATTTGAATCGATTAACATCCCTTTAGATTCCAGGGCTCTGGAGTTACTAGTTTGAAAGGTAATCAGTTAAGGACTTTCTCTGATCTGTTGAATGAATTGTGTCCTGTTGTGCGTTGATATGCTTGACAATGCTGTATGTTCCTCCAATTATTTTTCAGAAAGGGGTTCTTGTCACTTAATAACTGAGCCTTTGAATCAATTTGTTATTCCAACAGATACATTTTCGCCTGGCTTTAAAGTTGCATCTTGGAATTTTAATCATAAATAATGAGAAAATTCTACACAGACTGTGTATAAAGACAGGACTGATGCGTCCCTTCTTTGTGCAACTTGGAATTGTTTTAACTATAAAGAGTGAAATCGTGATTTTTGTTTTGTTCTGTTTGTCATTTTCTTTTTTTTGTCTGTAGTACACCTCAAGCATGCGCGTGAAGTACCTGGCCAACAGCCCACCAGATCCCAACAACACCCCTCCAGCACACTAAACAACCCTGGACGCATCCTGTCTGCAGCACTGACGTCTCTCATCCAGTCAGTTATTTCTCGTACCTTTCAGTCACTCCTCCTGCTTTCTTCCATCATCTAACTTGATCAAAATGGGAAAACCAATGCCTTTTTCCCTGGTTGGTTAAAGCAAAACCTAAGGAACGCTACACATCATATAACCTTTTCTCCCCCATCCTTGGCTAATGTTTATTATCATTGGTCCTGGGATTTCATCTGATGTGATGGAGCCTGGACTGACTTTTACACTCCAACTTATTTCTTGAAACACAAATGCACCATGACAAGCACAGTGTCACATCTAACAAAACATTGCAGTGTTGAGGACTCTGGAAGTGCTCGTAGACCAACACTGATTACGACTGGTTGTTGATTTTGTTTTGTGAAGTACTGTACTGCCCTCTCTCGTTGCTGTGGGAGAGAGTAGAAGAAATGCCTTACACATAGAGGAAGTACCAACTGTTTTCTTCCCACCTGAAGTGTAGACATTATTTCTCACATAACGTAGATCAAACGGTAGTCAAATAGATTAATCTTAGAGTGCAACATCTCCTCATTCTGCTTGTGGAATTTAAAATGCAAGTCTGCTGTTTGAGTCAACAAGATTATCATTATTCTCCAGTTGAAGTCGTCCTACTGTATATTACACATGCACATTGGCTTGTTTTAGCATTCCGTGTTAAATCCAATGTATGGGACCAGTTTTTTCGCAGTGTTGCATGAATCACAGCTCTGAAATTTTAATTTTTTTATTCTTGGGTCACTTCCTGTGGCATTCTACATTGATGAGCCCCTATTCTGCAGCAATGACTGCAACTTGTGAAACTGTGAACTTGATTCTGGCACATGCTCTCAGAGGACAAAGATGAGCTGTGTGATGGAAATGCAGCTGTTTGACGAGTCTCAGCAGGACGACGATGACGGGGGAAAAAACCATGAAACCGCAGCGAGTTTGACAAAGACGAGGCGTTTTATACTGCTTGAAGCAGAAACTTTTTTCTTTACAGCCCATTGAAGACGATGGTGAAGCAGCGGCATGATGTCTTTGGCCACATTGTACGATAATCTGCCTCTTCACCAGACTGCTTGTTATTCTCCTCACGTTCTTGTTAAGTTGTAAAGCCTCATCTCCCTGCATCAGAACTGGGAATAGTCCACACACTCATTAACTCTGTCCGCCAATGGTCCTCTTCACCAGATGCAGCAGTTTAGAGTCAGACATTTCTCTTAATGCAGTTTTATGTGACATAATGCATATCGCAGTATCTTGGAGAATTTCAATAAGCAACTGTCCGCATTGGCAATGCAGTGTCTGACAAATGTGTTTTAGCATTTATAACAAAGCAGATAAGAGTGAGTGGATGCTGTGAAGGGATTGTGATAACTCTGCTCTCTATAATCTGGAAATTGTCAAAAGAAAACCTGCTGACTTCCTGTTGAAGCGAGATGTTTATACCTCTGCTCCTTCAACCTGCGTCTCTTAGATGTGCATTGTGACCAGAAAAAAAAGGTTGTTTTTGTTTGTGCCAACAAGTGAAGCCAAACACTTTTACCATATGAATATCTTTTTAAATGTCCTATACTTGAGGCCACTTTGTAAAGTTTAAAGCTCCTGGTTGCCTGTGCAATCAAATGAGAAAATGAGCCTGTAATCATTTATGCTCTGGAAAACATTATTACACTGATGCGAATCTTTCTGTTTTGGGGTTATAGTCATATTGTCTTTGTTTTGTTTTTTGTAATGTAAGGTGGTTGTACAGAATATACACATTAACAGAATGAAAAAAGAAAAATCTGGCTGAAAATTAAATGTCAGTTTTAATTTCTTAAAAAGCTTACTCCATTCAATTTGCTTTTTTCATTTCATTTTAGAACCCCTAGAACCCACAACGTGTTGCTTTATTAATGTAAATACGTTAGATTTAAATTTGAGTTTTTTTTCTGGAAAAAAAATCACTGTAGATGTAATCTTTTTTTCTTTTATACGTAATTTTGCAATCTTTAAAATGTGTACATGTTAAACCTGCTTGAATGCTGTGTTTTAAAAATTAAACAAACCCTAACTGTAGTGGCACCTGCTTGTTGAATTTCTTTGTTGCATTTTCTAATTTCACTTGAAAAGCTGCTGCATCAGGACATCCTGACCAGGAACAGACACTAGAGAGCAGCGTTACATCACTACCGGCTCTGGTGTCACCCCCATTTAGCTTTTACAGACAAACTGGTCCTTTTGTGACACCGGTTTTATTGGTAACAGATTGAAGAATGTAAAATGTGTGCATAAAGAAAGGATTGGGTCCACTTTGTCTTGGTAGCCACACATTTATCTTTTTTTTTATTTTTTTTATTTTAAATCTTTTAGGTTAACCCCTGCCCTCATTTCTTTTTCTTTTTTTTTACTCCCCCCTCCTTTGTCCCTTCTATTGAGGAGGTATCACTTGCACATTGATGACAATGTACCTTGGATGTTTTTAATAGAGATTTTATTTTTTGAGACTATATTCCATGCAGTGAGCCCTTCACAAGATTGAATCAGCACAGTGCAGCTGACGGTATTATCCATGTGCACCTCAATGTGTTCATCACAAAGATCCCGCAGCTTTCCTTCTCCGTTGTCTTCCTTGTTTTTATTCTTTTTTGAAAAGTAGAAAAGAAAATACAAATCTTTACGTATGAAAAAATAGAAAAAGATAATATATACTATACACGACTAAAACAACTTTGAAACGCACACGTTCCACCAAAACAAGTTCCTTCCCGAAGCTACTTAGAAGCGGGCACCATGGCTCTGTCCGTTGCTTAGCCCCGCCCATGACGAATGTGATTGGTTTAAAGAAATAAACCAGAGAACGTTTTTCTCCCATCCATGAATGCCGTTTGGACTAACCAGACCCTCCTTCGCAGCGCTGTGGAGGGAGGTCTGGCAAAGCGAGACTAATCTTTAGTTAACCAGGAAGTCTCTAGAGATACATTTTCTATTTTAGAAATAAAACCTGACTCAAGTGGCACAGACCTTAAAGACATTATCTTGGGTCTGTAACACAACGCAAAATTTAACTTTGGGTTAAATCTGGCTCTCTTGTCTTTGCCTGGCTTCCCTGAGCCTGACATTGGTGATCCTTGATAACCATGCAGAGCCAATTACTATTGACATAATCAGAACCATGAAGGAAGCACTTCATATAAAATGGTGATAGATGCATCTTTGGTTCAAGCAACATCAAAAAAGTGATTAAATAAGGTTAAATATACATGTAAATAAACTACTTTGCAGAGCAAGTAGTAGTGGTATTTTTCCTGTGTATGTTGGTATTTATGTCTTGTGCAGTGCAGTGACGGACCACAGGCGTGCATGCAGATTACTTGGAGAGGAGCAGAAAGGCAGTTTTGTGTTTCTGACCTCTCTGGGTCGACAGCAGGCGAGAGGTCAGTGTCAGCACCGGGCCACCAGTCTGGTTTTGTCAACTTCCTTCATATCGCCAGCCAGCTGCCGTCGCCCCCAAAACACTGACTTCTCATGTGCAAGTCTGAGGGTTGAAATGGATTATAAAATGATTGGGAAAGTGGACCTTCTTTATCTTAAAAACACAGTTTTATCCTCTGAATCTTCACATACTTGGAACAGGCGCTACTATTTTTGTTAATTCTTAACCGGTTTAACTGAACTTTCACCATTCATTCAAAATGTGTCTGTTTGATAACTAAATAACTAAAGATGCATCAACTTTTTGGCAGTAAATACAAAACTTTCCCTCTAATCTTTCAAGGTATTTTCTGTCTCAAAAGATGAACATAGAGATTACAACATCTTCTGGTTCCCCTGCTTTTTTATTGTGGGGCCCGACATAAACAAAGCAGTAAACAAACAATGCTTGATGGAGGCAAAGAGGTTTTTACAACCCGTGTTATTACACAGGGACCCAGAGATGCAAATGAAACTTCACACGGTCTCACTGTCGGGGAAATTGAATTACCCTGCTTGTTGCTGGACTGGAGGAATGCATTACTAATGCTTTGAGGTGAGGAGCTGAATGGAGAGGGAGGGAGGTGGAAGGAGGAGGAATGGGCACCCCTCTAAACCCGCCCCCCCACCCCCCACAGACACTTCCTGAGTCTGGCTGGGCTGTCTGCCAGCTGGTTGGATCACGGCTCTCCTTTTCCTCAATGCCAGGCAGCTGCACGACGGCCAGGAGACACACGAGAGAGTTAAATTTGCACAAGGCATGACTTCCTTTTAAATGCGTAAATCACAGTGCAGGCAGCATCCCAACCCTTTTGAGACCTTGTAGATTCTTTTTCTTTGTCTAATTGAAATTCTGGATACAGAAATCTTCTCCATGCCCACAGGAAATGATTCATCGGAGCACAAACCTATGGGATTGCATGTTTTAGCCTGACAAATTGAAAGGATGTCAACGGCACATTACCGACTGACGTTTTCCAAAGCAGCATCCCATAAACATTTAGATTTCCTACCTTTCGGACTACAAGTGTATATATAGTTGCAAAATCATAGAGGAAATTAGGATGATGATGTCTTTTAGTTACATTGGAGGGAATGTTTTGTAAATCCTTATTGGTGATTTAAAGGAAGCACCAACGTCTAAAAACAAATGAATCAATTGTGAATCAATATTTGTCAATATTTGTCCCTGGATCACAGTGAAGTAGCAGAAAATGGAAACACTCAAGATAAGTATGATTACCTCTATTATCATGCCTTGCACTGCTTAAAATGTTCACTTTTTACCTGCCATTCCTCAGCCTGTACATGTCATCATGAGACAGAGGAACACTGAATGGTGAAAACACAGGACGTGAGCATCTGTGCGTCCTGTTTCTGGAGAGAACGCTACTGCTTTGTTGCTGCCATGATCACGACGGCGAGGGAGTCGAGGTTACAGGTTGCCTGGTTTGTCCCTTTTTTGGCGAAGCTCAAAGGGAGGCAGCTGTGTCCTGGGTGTCACCGTTGACGTTATTCACACCTCACCTCCTCCTTTGTAGGCATCACCCAGACCTGTCAGAGGGAGCACTTACCCAATGAAGGATTTATGGAGCTGTCTGGTTATCACTGGCCTCATCTGTTTACCCCTCCTACTCACTCTGATGCTCCATGACTTTCTAAAAGTTTTCCCCTTTATTTCCTGTTGTTTCAAACTCATCTGAAGTTGTCAAAGTTCGCCACCTCCGTAAAAATGAACCACGTCAGAGATTTAACTACATTATCTTACAACAAGCACTCAAAATCACAATGTATGCGAGTCAAGGTTTTTTATACGGCCCATGTATTTTCAGTCGATGATTCCTTGTACACCCCCCTCACATGACCCTCCTGTGTTGCAGCCATTAGACCCTTCCCAGACGGTTACTGAGATGGTGTATTCTTATAGTATAATGATAGTGAATAGTTATCACTGCCTGAGGTTGAACAGCATCATTTGCATCCTGATTTGCATCACCATGACATATTACATAACAAATTTTATGCCGATGTATAAGCTGTACAGACAATAAAAAACAAATTTATATTTTACGGTTTATATCACCCTCATTGTTGTAAGGGATACCATTGAATTATGATTTATTATGTTATTTTTATGTTTTCATGTTATGTTGTTATGTAACAATTTGAGCTTTTCCTATAAATAAGCCATCACCAGGATGCGGTGAATGACAAATGCGTTAATGTCAGTTACTTATCACTCCTTAACCCTCCTGTTGTCCTCCCGCCCGCTACACAATCTTTTGTTTTTCTTCGTCAAAAATAAAAATACTTTTTTCCCAATGAGTTCCCAATGTTTTGTCACTTTTCTTCTGCGTTTTTATACCTTCTTGTTTTCTTCTGACGTTTTTTAAACTTTTTCTGTCATTTTTGTCACTTTTTTTCAACATTCTTTTATAAAAAAGAATTCAAATAAAATGTTATAAAACACCCAAATTAAAAAAAAGTATTAAACTGATCCTTTACTTTACTTGTAAAGATCTTTGTTTTGAACCATTCAGATTATTTTTTGAACATTTTGGTTGATAAAACCCAAATTTCTGATACAGAGACTGTTTGAAAATGGGTCAAATTTGATCCGAGGACAACAGGAGGGTTAAATACTTTGTGCAATGGTGTTGACAATAAAAGTAAATGTGATATTGTATAAGATAGTGTTAAGAAGTTCTAAAACAGATTTTTTATTTTTATTGTAACCACCTGTCCACATTTAACATGCGAAAGCAGTATCATAGTGTTTATTTAGTATACATTCTCGTTAAAAATCTGAACCTTAAAATTAACCTAAAAAATATCAATTCCAAAAATTTTGGACAGACCCTGTCAGGATGAATTAAATTTGGCTTCTCCAAATTCCTGAAGTCCTCCACTCAAGTGCTTACTACCAAGTTCAAGGCTTACTATAGCAGGGATATGTGATATCTGGATTATAGTAAACTCCCACTTGGCCTGCCTTTAGAGCACATGTTGAGTAGGATTAGGCCTGTGCCAGTTGTTGTGAGATCTCTCTGTGGGCCAATGGGACGTGTCCAGCCACTTCTAATCCTGCAGACAATGCAGGCTGTTAATTGGAGACTGACAGATATAGCAAATGGAAGTCATGAAGATGGTGTGCGAATGGCCAGCGTCTCTGTAATCCCTTGCACTCTGAGGAATGTCCCTTTGTGACAGCCATCCATACCTCACCACATACTCCAACTCTTCACCCCCCACTCTGGGCTTTCCATCTTACTGACAGTTAGAGATGCCGTTTTGTTGTTGAGTCAAACACACACAAAGAGAGAGCAACTTTACAGAGTTGTGAAATTTTACATCTTCCACTCAAAGCACTGATGGGAGGTGCAAGAAAACACACCCAGGTGTTTGTGTTTTAATCAGCAGGGAACAAACAGTTAACAGACTTAAGTGTTTCCTGTCGTTCCACCTTAAAACAGGGCAGAAATAACGGCATTGTTCAGACCTGTGAAGCCTTGATATCCAGTGTTTAAAAGGTGTTATATTTTGTTAAGTATTGAATATGATTGAATATAAATACATTTTAATTATAAATCTATTTTTTGTGAATTTAAACAGTTGAATTCCAGAGAGATATGGTGTCACTTTTTGCCAAGTTTGAAACAAATTAACCATATTGTCACATACTGAAGACAAGCTATGAAGATGCAAAACAACTTATTTTTGCACCTTTGCTTCTCTTTCTGGTCATTTTGGATGTCTTTTAGTTCTTTGATGTCTCTTTTTAGGGGTTTTAAATTTCCTTTCACATCTTATTTTCTGTCTCTGTGTTTGCTTTTTGTCATTTTGGAGTGATTTCACATTCGTCCATACTAGTTGTACACTATACCAATATTAATGTTTCTTTATTGTCGTTCTGCTGCTTGTGGATGTTGTCTTTGTGGTCATTTTGTGTCTCTTTGTTGATTGAATGTCCCTTTTTGAAATTTTGCCTCTGGTTCTGCATGACTTTGTGGTTGTTTAATTGACTTTCCAGCAACAAATGTCAACAGTCATCATACATCCATGATACTATCAAGCAAACTACCTATCACTTTCTGACTCTGGTAGAGCAGGGCCCGGCCCACCAGATTCCAGCCAGGAACCATGCTGTCCCTCTTGCTTCGCCACTGATCCCACTGTTCTTTGGTATTTATACAAATTAATTTAGCTGTAATATGGTGTGATATATAGAACATCCTCTTGTGGGATTTATAATTAAAATTTCAACTCTTGCTGATTCAGAAATGGGTCAGCACAAGTCACAACAACGACAAAACTCTACAGATGAGGCTGTCGGGTCATTAAATGGGTGACAGACGTGGTTTCACCCTGGGGTGAAAACTGTAGGTGGGCAGATCTCCCCTCAGGTATGACTCAAACTCAGACAGACGCAAGTTATGCGGGACTCTTTTGTTTTGTAAACAGAACATGATTGACATTTTGGTTGTCTGGGTCCTTTATCACTGGAAGATAATCACCAACAGCCTTCAGTCATATTTCACCACAGCTCACTGACAGTTTGATGGTGAGCCAGCGATGGATGTCTGCAGTTGGATGTTGGTGTTCTCATAATCTCTCACCTGTTGCCACACCATACATATGCAAAACAGCATTACTAAAATCCTTCCATCAAGAGTTCAACAACAGACCTGTGGAGACGTTACGCCTGAGTTATAATTCCAATCACGATACTGACTTCTTGTTTACAGTAAAGACACACATCTGACAATGATATTAAAACGATGCAGTTTACAGGGAAACAACTACTGACATCCCTTACCAACACACTGATACCATCAAACATTTTACATTGTGGAATAGTGTGACATCTTGGGAGTTAGATCAGAAGATACCATTGTCATATTTGTCTGTTTAAATATGAAGCCACAGCTAGCAGGTGGTTAGTTTAGCTCCACACTAGAAACAGCTAGCCTGGCTCTGTCCAAAAGTAAGAAAATCTGCCAGTAAGCACATCTAAAGCTCACTTATTAACATGTATCTTGTGTAGTTTAAAAACGACAATTTTCTGTTTTACGGTGCTTTACGTCCCAGACAATTTCAACAATGGAGTCTGCTGGTTGTTGCTGGACCAGATCAAGAAATTAAACAACTTTTTAATTCTAGCAACTGATTCACTTCACTACCTGTCATACTAATTCTGTCACTACAAAGCCATTTAGTGTCTAAAGTAGTTCCTTCTCTCTGTCACAGCTCTGCCCTGCCTCCAAACTGTCTCCCCGTGTGAGACTGAAAGCTTGGCCTCATCTCGGGGTGTAAATTGAAATGCTAACTGCGCACACTTTAAAAGCTCAATCTGACTGTATATATTATCCTGCAGCTGCTGGTATGGCAACAGACATAATTGCAATAGCGAACAGTAAGGAAAGATAAACAATGGAAAAGCACAGTAATCACTAAGTAATCAACTACCATTAATTTAAAGTTGCTTGCAGATGTGACAGATTGGTACATTACGAAAACTGATGCGGACGGATTACAAATGAGCTTGAGGAAATGGGTTTAGGCTCATTTAAATATCATACTACCTATTTCCTCTCATTGCAATATAGCACATGCAAGAAACTGTGTAATACTGTGATAGTGTGTATGTCTCTTCGGTTACGATTTAAAACATGTTACATACGAGTGACAGGTTTGAGAGTCTGACTCTTTAAAGATTAGAGACAGATTAAACCAACACTAATGATTTCCTATGTATGTGAAAGCCTTTCCCTTTTGTAGGAAAATATCAAAGTGCTGCAGATCAGATTACTGTTTGCACGGTTATAGTTTGCCAGTTTAATAATGCAAGAGTTTTAAACTTAAGCCACATGCACTCTTTTCCCATGGATGCCGTGCCAGAGGAGGGATCTCTCTCCCTCTTCTTAGAAAGCTCAGCTGATCAAGCATTTGCCACAGAATCAAAGTTACTGCCACCAATCAGACTGCTTTGATTGTTTAATGTTTTATACACTGTATGATTTGAAACTTCTGCACAGATTTATTGGAAACGCTTTATGAGTCAACAGAGAGAATTCAGAGGTTGCAGATGACTGATGTCTGTTTGAACATGAGATTTAGACACATAAAAGACTGCACTTTTTCCCACTATGCATCTCTGGAAGGCAAAGCTGTGATTAAGGTTTGTGGTGGGGATGTTTGTTCTGAGTAATTTGTCTCCCATGCAAGGCTTTGGTAATTGAGCCTTTGCTCTGTCTGTCAGAGTTCAACATGTGCAAATGATGGATGATTAAAAAATAACTAAATAAAACAATTTAAAAAGACAACTTTGTTTAGTCCAACAATGGCTCCGTAGCAGGAGTTTTTGTAAAAAATAGGCTAACGATTGTGTCACAACCACGCGACTTGCAGTCCCACACACTCTCAGAAAATGAAGTACATAATTGTACCTTTAGGGGTACAATGGCTTGTCACTGGGGCTGTACCCTCAAGGGTACAAGAACTGTACCCTTGAGGGTTGCTTGGGAACATATATGTACCTTTTGACCCTCAAAAAGGTACATATATGTTCCTTGAGGTCCAACAATGAGCCCTATGGGGTACGTTAGTATAGATTGTACCTTGGGGGACAGAAATGGACCCCTACTGTACCCTTATTTCTGACAGTGCAGTCAACAAATCACCGTATTGTCAGTAAAAGCTTGCAGACAGTTTTGACTTACATTAGCTGTTTAGGTTTAATTACTAGCATTTTAATTAGCAATAAGTAGCCTGAGCCGAGCTGAGACGTTATCTCCTAACGTATAGTCTACCTACGCTCTCCGTCTCTGCAAGATTGGAAATGACTGAGATTTCTCTTGGCACAGCTAGAAGACTTACAACTTTCAGACAGGTTGCTCACGTCACATCTACATTGTGGAGGCTGTGCAGTAACGCTCGGCCACCACCGAAAAAGTGCTTCTATTATCCTTTACTGGTCTCCGTCCAGAGCAAAAGGATCTGTTGGTCCATTACTTTAACTGTCTATGGATGTGAGTTGAGTGCAGATTTGAGTTGTGCATGCGTACCTTTTGCGAGAAGTAGCCTACAATATGTCAATACAGTAAAAATGGACCCACTTAACACTGCTGGCTACAATTTAGCAACCAAACACAACAAAGGCTGTCACTTGAATGCCATTTTGAGCTAACGTTAGCAATCAAACAACCGTGGACAGCTAAATTGTATTTGACATTATTTCCATCTTCTGTTATTGTTTGTAATGAGAAAAGTTGATTATTTCATAAATTTCACAGATTTCACTATGACACATTATGTCGTAAACTGTTCTGCACCCAACTCACATCGGGCAGTGACACGGGGTACTGGAGAAAATGAAAATTGAGCTGAAGTACATAGGGGGTAGCCAGGATAACTTATCACTACTGGTGAAACAATTTACTTACTTAACTACTGTTTTTCCTTTATGACAGTCTGATGCTAAGAACAAGGAATTCCTTTCCAAAAACACAGAAAGAGTGCCACAGCTATAACGTTCTGTGATGTGTAGCTTTTCCCAGAAGACATAGTAACTGATTTCCAGCCGGTGTGTGTGGTGTTGATTCCTATCTCACTGCCTAGAGCCGATCCATGCCCACCCGGGTCTCGGTCATGCTACAACAAGAAATGTAGATAAACATGAACACTAAATCAACCATACGGAACTAAAAACCCAGATAACATCAATGCACACCCAAAACATTAACAGAACATTATTAAATCACACTTTAACTAGGAGAGAAACTGTTTAGAACATATATTTTTCCCATGAGCCTTCGCATCGCT
Organism: Etheostoma cragini; assembly: GCF_013103735.1. NCBI lineage: Eukaryota > Metazoa > Chordata > Actinopteri > Perciformes > Percidae > Etheostoma > Etheostoma cragini. The sequence continues at coordinate 13,593,830 of NC_048421.1, forward strand.
TCAGTGCAGAACAGTTTAAATGACCCGCCCCTCCCACACAGAAACTTAACATCCTTAGTTATCTCTACGAATATGACATGTGCACGGCATATTTAAACTGATTATTACAAACAACTAATGTGATTTAGTAATGAATGTTTTTTAACAAAACATGCAAGAATAAGTAATGGCCACTATGAAGTTTAATTACAGCTAAATCTGGATTTACAGTGTCTTTCACACTGAAACGTAGTGGAGTAGACGTAGGTCTGTAAGGTAGAATGAAATGGGAATACGTAAGTACAGTGCTTGATTAAATGCCTACTTTGTTACTTTTTGCTGATTAGCTTTTATAACGGGCCAGGTGGGTAGCAAACTGCCTTGAGTCCTGATGTCTGATTTCTCCACATTTTCATTGTGATTACTTTGTAATTGAATCTGCCATGTCTGTCGGGTAAATATAGTGCAATGTCTTCCTCTGATGTAGATGTAGACTACACTGTAAGTCAGTAGTAGGCTATGTAGTGTAATTGCACATTAAGTGGTGGTTTGGGGTCCTTCTGCAAAGTAATTTTGGGGTACAATTTGGTTTTAAAGAATTCTATATGCAGCAATACCACGGGCTAAGCAATTGACCCAACGGTAGCAACAACAATCATTCATTTGAACATTTAATGTGTCACCTTAAACTTAGAAGGCAGTCAAATAAAAACATGACCAAATATGTAAAGTTTCTCAGTGGTTATGCACTTTTATTCAAAGTTTTAGGTCCCACCGTGGGTCCAATGGTAGTTAATACCAGGATCAGCTCATAATCCCTGAGAAGCCAGTGTTGCGAATGAACCGCTCAAACCCTCCAGATACTGGAGAATAAACACCACAGTCCTTCAGCACAGTTCAAAGCAGTACAAATATCATGTCCGGGTCATTAAAAGCTTACATAACCCACAAAGGGGAAATTAAATCCTAAACATTATACAATTACTAATATAGACAAAAGGCACAGTACACAATACTGTAATCAAAATGTACAGTTTAACCCAATATGGGTGAGAGATGACACAGAGGGAACAAACACCTCCATGTGGAAACACTAATGTTGCTCTTGTTAAGTTCTCACCTCACAGGCCTCAACAGTAATCAGCCAATATTAAGTGTAAATACAGAATGTTCATGTTAATATTAACAGAGAAGCTCATCAGTCTTTTGTGCAAACTATTACAGACTGTGGTTCAGACCACACATTGTTATTATTTAGATGCCGATGTTTCAATGTGATTTTTCTTTGCCAAATTTGGTTTCATCCAAGCTAAAAGTCACTGTTGAACCTTTTGAGGTGAGCATCTTTTCAGGAGCAAACATCAGATCATTTGACACTCAGCTGTGCAATTTAAAACCAACAAAAAAACAAAAACTCAAAAGCTGACTGTAACCCTGAATCAAAATCTCTTCCAGTCATTATGTTCCCTGATTGTAACAAATGCAAGGAGTGTTATTAAATACATAAACATGAATAGATCGAGATTTTGAGGGGTTATTTTTCTTTTGTGTTAGTCTGGACGCAAATCTGAGGCATGTCAATAAAAGGACGTCAATTAGTTCACCAAAAAATATTAGAAAGGGAAAAGTGCTTTGTCCTGATATACCTCAGATTAGCTCACCCAAAGATGCATTTGGAAATCTGCCTACTGCCAGCTCAGTTTATGGGAGAAATTACACAGTTAACTTAAAAACAACAATATCTTCATATTAGAGCATTTGTCCGGAGTCAGAGTTAAAATATCTAAACAAAAATGCCTGAAAAAGCCAATTATATGCAATAAAAGCCAAAAAGCCTACCAACAAAGACCTATATGGCTTTGCATTTTTAAAAGCTAAGAACAGTAAATGTAAAGCTGGTAAAAAAGGCATGAATATATGACAATACATTCTATGAGAATTGCAGATACATTTACAAGCAACATATACATCACAAAACTCAACTGATTGCCTGCAAAGCTTAACGCTGAAAGCTACTTCCTGCCGAGAGCTGGGGTCCTCCACCACAACATGATGGGGCAAGGTCCTGGCTGCAGACAGGAAGGAATAGTCCCGAGGCGGGCCGCACAGCAGCCCAGTAAAACTATTAAAGACCGCACACAACTGCAGCAACAATACAGCAGCCGTGCGGTCTAATACCAAACACTGGTCCCCGCAAGCCTTTCAGATACCGAGGCACGACGGGGACGAGGATGAGAAAGGAGCGGTTGCCCTAAAAGGCAACCTGAGGGGGACACCATGGGGTGTCTGGGTACAGGAGACAGTGCACAGACTTAAACCTGGAAGACAGAGATAAGAAGGTTGGGAGTTAGATTTGCAAATAAAGTGTTAAAATAGAGATAAAATGTGTCAATAAATACAGAACAATCTCTCACCTTGATGGATCCTCCTCCACGGGAAAAGCCCTTTTCAAATTGATGATGTTACTTTTGTTTTCAAACATCCCGTAACTGAGGGTGATCTGGGGAAAGAATGACAGCAAAAACATGAGCAATATAGAAAAGAATAACACGGAGGATACTGATTATGTACAAAAGCGTCGATTTCGTGGGTGCCCCGGAGCTCGAGCACCCACGTGTACCAGACTTCAATTAAACATAGCAGTTGATGAAAAACTTTGCCTCAATCCTATCTGTATTTGTGAGAAGTGGCGTGGTCTTGAGGTGAAAGATAGCCGACTTCATGGCTTTGTTATCGAGTTAATAGGCGTGTGTGTTTGTGTTGGCTGCTTTCCATTTCCTAAGGTTCTGAAATACACATTTTTGGACCACTTTTTCAAGGCGTGCTCCCTTGAGCACCCACGGAGGAAAACATAGATATATAAAGAAATGTGAGCTATGCGCCTCTCACCTGCTTGTGTATCTCAGATCTTGACACTTGTTGCAGGTTCTCCAGGTGGGAGTGAAACAGATTGCTGCGGGTCAGAGGAACCCCCAGAACCGACTCGATGATGTAGCCAACGGTGCAGTCGTCGGGCAGGCGAATCTTCTCAGCTGTGTTCATGAAGTGGCCGCCACTGGAAAGACAAAGGAGAGACAGACACTTGGTCACTGCTGATGTAATGATTGCAGCAATTTATGCTCAAGACTAAGGTATAAATGTTCACTGTGTGTTGAGCGTATCTGCATCTTACCTGGCCCATGGGCTCATCTTCAGAGCCAGACCTCGGCTCACACAGAAGCCTGCTCCTCCAGTAGCAAACCAGAAGTTGACCGGTTTCTATAAATATACAGAAACGTTTGTTAATATACAGAATCATCTGACATATATAACCGATACGAGCTTAAAAATATTATGCACCAAATAAAATATTCTACATACCATTTTGTTGTCCCCCAGCCTTTCTGTGGCCTCGATGGGCCGGTCCAGGCTGGGTTTACCGATGTACATGTCCTGGGTGTGGGGGTACTGCGACAGGTGCTTCACCAGAGTCCGAACATTCACATAGTTGTCGTCATCTACGTGACAGAACCACCTAAAAAAAGAGAAGGACTATTAGAACCTGAGATTTTCATAAAAAAATCTCCATTAAACTGAATAATGAGCGATACTTACTTTTTCCCCGACTCTATGAACTTGTCATATTCCACCGCCATCTTGCAAGACAGAGCTTGTCGGCTATGAGCTGCAGAGCAATTGGTGTTGATTGCGTGACTCCCTGTGGCATCAATAAAAGGAAATAGGAGGATGTTTAGTTAGAGATCACATATCAATGAAGGCTTTATGTATTAAAATAGCATTAGCAGGCTCAAAACAGAATCTGTATGACCTTCAAAGTATGATTAATCATTAATTCAGAGCTCCCTTTCTAATAAAACAATGTGCGTCTCTGTTCCATTGAACATGATGAAATTCCCCCTCATAAAACTTACCAATTTTCTTTTTTAGCTCCTCATCCTCTCCATCTGTGAAGATGTAAGTCTGTAAACAAACAAAGGGAGAATACAGATAAGTGGACTTGGTCTTTAAATCCACAAAATCAAAACAACTTTGGATGGTCATGTGCAGTAATCATACAATCAAATTTAAGTGTGTCCAAAGTCCTTCTGGGTCACATCGGGCCCTGTGTGATTAGCATCAATCAGCATGCCTTTTACGCAGTGTAAAACACATTGAGTTAAACAACCCCTTGCTCTAATAAAGCCCTGTTGTTCTGCGTTTCACTCTTTCCATGGCAACTGTGCTACTGCCCCGAAGCATCCCAGACATAGAACAAAAGAAGAGGCAGACTGTCCGCCCCACACACAACCCATTCATGTGTCCCATCCCCCAGCTGAGCCCAGTCACTCTGCCGGACCTGCTGCCTGGCTTCACAATGTGGAATACAACTAAAAACAGAAGCGTCAAGTCGATAAACCACTGCACACAATGATCTGTGTGCTCGCTGCTTTATGCCTGACAGACTTAAGAATCCAACCACGAGATGCAGGCGCTTGTTAAATGATGCAGTTACTCATAAGTTCCTCAGTTACAACAACAAAGGGCACCTTACAGGAACACACTTTAAAAAAGGAGCAGGGGAAGATTAGACTCCTCTTTATGATGCGTTTTACTGAGCAGGTGCAAGCTGGTGAATAGTGATGATGAAAGGGCTCTGAGCTTTGAAACCGCCAGCGGTCTGTTTACTCTTCACCTCGGGTGAGGCAGCACCTGCCGAACATCACGCTACCTTATCTGTGCCACGTGTCTCTACACGCCTGGTCGTGGTGCCATAGCACTCACTGACAGAGCACTTTGTCAACTTTAACCCGCATTCCTGTAAGTTTGCCACCCTGTTGCCGAGCAACTGCGATATGTGAACTGCATCCAGAAAGTGATGCTGACTTTACTTCAATGAAAAGACGCATATTTCTACATCCGTTTTCTTTTTCTGCACAAGGCGAAGACAACATACTCAGAGCAGATGTTGCTTGATGCTGAAGCCATGGGCCCGTATTTGTTTAAGGAAGGGTGGTGGTTTCACTGGTTAAGGGATCAGAGGCTGGCGCTGTTTGCTTTAAAGCCTGTTGAATAGACAGCCTAATCACAGAGGCAGCTGCCAGAGCTGCCAGGGCACTGACAGAGGGAGGGAGGGAGGGAGGGAGGATGGAGGAGAGGGCTGGAATCTCACTGCTGATTAGTAAATCGAAAACCGTGTGTGGCCATTCACCCCCTCTTTACCCCCTATCCTGCCTCCTCCTCCCACCCCCTCTCCAGGCCACATACACGGCCAGAGCCTCTTGAATAGAACAATGCTGTAAGTTTTCATGCTGGGTAAAGTCTCTACTGGGTAAATTCTAAACATGTTTGCCAGAATTTGCATACAGCTGCAGGAGTTAACTAAAGAGAGCCCTCCCTGGGAAGGATTTTTCTGTCTTTGTTTTTAACTGAAACCTAAAAGAACAGTTACTTTCATGGGATACTAATTCATACAGAAAAAGAAGAGAAAGGATGGCCATGTGTGAAGCAGAGATAAGAGCTGAGGGGGCACGGGTGAGGAGAAGAGGGAGATGAGAGCAAAGTGAGGGGGGGGGGGGTCACAGGAAGGCCTGGCTCGGCCCTGTCTGAGCTGAACGTGGTGCCTGGCTGGCTGTCTCCAGCTCCACGGGAAGGAAGGGCATCAGGCTCCCCTCCCTCCATCAACCACTTCCACCCTGGCTCCTTCCCTCCTCTGTCTCAGATATTTAAAGCATGTCTACAGCCCTTTTTATCAAGAGAAATCGGTTTATACCATCAGGCACATTTAATACACCTTTCTGTCCTCTTCGATGACATCCACTTTCTGACCACTTGCAATTCATAGTCAAGCCATTTCATAAACTCAACTACATCGCCAAGTGCTTTTTTCTAAATGCTAAAAGAGCTCATTGTTCAGCTGCTGGCTGATTATCATGCTCTTAAGAGATGTCAGTGCCAGCTGCAAAAAAAGTTCTGATGAAAGCAGGGACTATGGGCCAGTTTTACAAAACAATTAACTGCTGATTAGGAAATATCGGGATACATTTTATTCTTTTGTTTCATGACCCTGCGCTCAGTACAAAACTATATTGTTCAAGGGTAATTAATAGAAAAAAGCAAGGGCAGGAAGGGGAACCATTGGTATTTGGCTTTCTGTTTCAAAAGTACCAAAATACAAGTATTTTTGGGTCTGGCATTTAATATCCACTAAGTAACTTTTTACATAAAGACACACTAACTGGTTGGATTAACAGGAAAACGCTATTTATGCTGTGAATGTTCTCAAAGATTTAGAAGGCCACAGGCACTATTGTGTCAACAGAGCTATCACAGAGATAATCTTCCCTCCCTGTTCTCATGTAAACAGCTGCAGATAGCAACTCCATTCATGCATACAAAAAGAAAGATCTCAGTTTGAGCAGAAAAGTAACAATGCAGTCAAAAATTAAAAAATTAAAAGTCTTATAAAATTGCATTTGTGGAAATAATACTTGTGTCCTTTGTGTGTGTGTGTGTACTGCTACAAAAGCGATCCAAACTCCACAGATGCCCATCAGCTGAGCGTGAGAATCAAACCTGAACATTGGGGATGGCCATATGTACATGGTGGGAACTCAGAGCATCATATGGCTGGCATTAAGGCTGTCCTTTGTTCTGTCTCTTCTGACCACCTGGCACCCTTCCTTTAGGAACTCCCTCTTGCATTGTGGGACTCAGTCTGTCCTTTTTGTCTGCGCAGCCACCCACCAGCTGCCTGCCAATAAGCCCTGCTGTTAACTCTGGCGGATGGGTTAACTAACATCATCCAGTACAGTGATTATCACCAATTAGCACAATTAACTCACATCCAAGCAGATGTTGTGGAGTATGGTTTGGACATTATCTTGAGACATCAAACATGAGAAGCAGACTCTCCACAAACTTCACTGGTGCTTGAGATAAAGAGAGACATGGTTTAAAAAATAGATCCTGTGTGTGACAGCTCTAGTTGCAAGATAAAATCACTTTGAATAGCAACAGTTACCCACAACACTATACACAACACAGTGCGTGTCTTTGTGCACCCTCCAAAGGAGATTGGTTCTCAACGCCACATTTTCATACTCAGCGTGCCGCTTCCCGGCATAAACTTGCCTATAGATGCACCCCTTTGTCCCAGAGATCCCCTTAAAGGAGCCCCCATTTTCCCATCCCTCCAGTAAGCTTGACCCAGACTCAGCTCCCACGTTCCCATGGAGAGAGGGGAGACAAGGGGCTGGGAAAGCTTTTCTTTCCCCTTCAGAAAGACGCTTTGTTAGTGCTGGAAGGGGGACAGCGCTGGAGTCGGTGCTGTGAAGCATCCATTGCACCGGGGGCATTCACAGGGACATCCAAAAAGAGGAGGGATAATAGAGAGTGTGGAGAGAGGGGGGCTGAAAGAGGGAGAAGAGGGAGTCCTGAAACTGCTCCCTCCATTCTCAGGGACATCACTCAGGAGAATAAAAAGTGACAGAGCTGGAGAAATTCCGCATTGTAACAGGGGTTGTGTGGCTTTTTTCAATGTGTCATCTAGCGACATGGGGAACAATACAGCACTGTACGCAGTCATCAAACGCATCACCTGCATGTGTACACAGGCCTGTTCTGCTCCGCAGCACAGGCTCAGCAACAATGATTTAAGAGCACTAACAGGCACATCACTTTTCTAAAAATATAAATTTCTAGTTTATGCATGCACAGTATTAACTAAGAGCTGATTATGCATGTCAAATGAATAAAACATGAATTATCTCAGTAATTCATTTTGCGCATTTCCTTTACCTGTTGCATGTTTCTTGAGATCCATGTGTCCAGGAGCAGGTTCAGTCTGGACTGATGGAACTTCTTGGTGGTCTTCACAGCGATGAAGATGTCATCCGCGCTGATGTCCTCAGCTGGAGGCGGGTCAGCGGCGGATGCGGAAGAACGTGCGGGCTTCTCCACCTCCCTCCGTCCCCGGGTCAGTTTGGTGAAGTACGCCGAGAATCCTATCTTACCCTGTGCGTCCTGCTCCTGTGCCTGCGCGACATCTTGGAGAAGAGAGCGCGTCCCGGCATTCTCTCCGTTCGGCACCTCATCCACCTGGACCCGGTGATGCTGCACAGCAGCCAGGAGCAGCAGCAGGCAGAGACATGCTGTGCTGGCTACACAGATGGCTGTCTTCTTTCCATTATTTTTCAACATGATTAAACTTAAAAAGACTAAAAACTATGAAGTGGCGCAACGAATCCCCAATGCAAAGTCCATATGGTATTTTTTTCTCAATGAAATGTAAAATGATGAATGACGGGTCCACCTGAGTGCATAGCTTAAGCGCAAATAACTCATTTGTATCGAGGGAAAATATATAAGCTTCCATGTTTGGCCACGCCTCATGGGAGGTGCTTGAAGGCAGCGTGCCAACTAGCGACGCAGCAACGGGGCGTGTGTGTGTGTGTGTGTGTGTGTGTGTGTGTGTGTCTTTGTGTGTGTGTGTGTGTGTGTGTGTGTGTGTGTGTGTGTGTGTGTGTGCGTGTCTGTGTTTGTGTGTGTGCCTGTGTGCGTGTGCGTGCGTGTGATTTGCACATTTCTGTTTGGCTTTTGAAGATAATATGAGTAAAACATTGACCCAAAGAACATAAAACTGCAGGTGAAAAAAGGTTTATCTTCTATCAGTCTATCTGAATCTGTAATCAGACTTTAGACTGATTTCTTTTTTTTAAGGTGAAGCCATTTAAATTCAGCCAAGTGTGAGCCGGGTGTTCAACAGAGAAACGGGTTCCATTGTCCTTTCCTGACCTTGCGAGGACTCTAAACAGTTGGCCATTGCTGAACACTTGTTATTCAAATTCTGGCTCTCACAACTGAGTGCCTTCTGGTGCTTGGAGCCTGACCAAAAGACATGCAAATCCATTTAGACCAATATGCAGCCGGTGGAGCCTAAAAGAAACACTGATGCCCAGCCACCACCAGATTTAGGCTGTACATTCACACTCAACGCTTAATTTTTGCTTCATTTACACCTGGTGTCTAAACTACTCTGGTGCTCCCGAGGTTCTAACGGAGATATTGGAGACGCTGTTGGGCCCCATTTTAGTTTTAATTAAAAGTTTAACTAATTACAGCCATTTTGGTCCTTGTTTTCAATGTTTGCAGCTTTTGTGCAATCAAATTCTGCATTTTATGATACTGCCTGCGTGCGCAAGGGGAAATTTGGGACACAGCGTTATCAGCCGTGCACGGCCAGTGTACGTGAATGGTCCGATACACGCATTTGAATACAGATTAGTTCTGAAATGGTTCTAAAAAGCTTGTGAGGATTAAGATTGGTTGTGTTCTAAAACACTATTAAAAAGGAAAACGTTGTAGTGTGGATGTAGCCTTAGACGGTTTATTTGGTGCTTAAGATTAAAGCCCAAATCTTTGAAACCCAAAATTTGATGAAAAACATTTGAAGCTGGATGCAAAGGCAGCTGAAAACACAGATGGTTTCAGTCTCCCCAGCCAAATTTTGGGTACCTTTGGGATAAGAAAAAATCAATTTTGTCCTTTAAGGTTTAAGAGAGTCACATTGTTCATGTCTGTAATAAAGATAAATACATCCTGCTTCTTAATTTCTCTCCAATTGTCTGTATACACTTTTCACAGCAGGTGTTCCATTGTTTTTAAGTCTGGGACACACAGGGCATATGTTACCTCTCTGCTTTGTTGGTCCTGACCGGGTCTTTTGTTCACCTTTTAAATGTCTGCATAGAAAGGCGTCTAATAGCAAGTATAAAAAACCAGGCTGAGGGGGTTGTTTCTGTTGGGCTCTCCTCCTCGGAAACTCTTTTTGGTCCTTTGGACTTGTAAATGCCTGTTGTTAAAATGGCAAGAGAAAGAGTAACGTTCTCCAGTTGTATCAGTTCCAACCTCCCCCTAAATTCAGTTCATTTTAGCCTTTTGCTTCTTCCACAAACACCACCAAAAAAGAAAATGCCTTCTTGTCCCTTTTGACATCAGCCCACCTCAGTTTAGACCCCCCTATCCAGTGTTACTGTTGGATACCAGTGAGATTATATCCAGCTTCTTCGTACAAGCCCACATCCTAACCATAGTGCCCACAAACCCACAAATAAACATCCAAATGTGCTTGATGATCATATCAGCATGGTGGGGGATCTGAGCTGCCGGTGAAGCCTCAATCAGATGATAAAATTAAAGGGCTGCTATTTATAGTTCCTGCTTTTACAAAAATGGTAACACACACACAGCAGGGTCCGAATCCCAGCATGCATTCTGACCAGAGTGTCACAACATCCTACAAACTGTCCAAAAAGCATCGTTACAACACTAAAGAATCTTTTTGCATTCACTGATACACACCACAAAAACTGGAAACACATGTGCATGCTCAGCGCTGTCAGACGTCCGCTATAACTTGATACTCTGCATATAGATCCAACATGGAAGACATTAGCTCAAAGCCACATCTTGCTTTTCAACTCATGGTGTTTCCATTTATTTCATTTATTGTAACATTCCTCAAGATGGCCTCCTACATGTTTCTGCCTTTTCAAGCTTTTGTTGAGTAAAATATGTATCATACATATCAATTTCAGTCTTTCATATTTTATTAAAAGATGGTGCTGTGTAAGGTCAGCTGATTGATTCTCAGATCCCCTGCACAATAGAATCAGATTTCTTGGGTTATTTTCTTTAAAAAACATCTGCTCCCTGATATTAACATAAATCCACATATTTTCCTTCATAGGATCACATGAATCACACCTCTCCAGAGACTCTTCTTTTTTGTTGTATGGAGAAAACATGATATCAAATATGTCTCTGCTTAAACAAGAATCTGACAAGTACACAAGTATACAATCATGGTTGGTTTTTTTCACGAATGAAAAATAAAAAAAACACACAATGAAGGTTAATATTGAATTCCTCTGTCTATGTAAGCAAGACCTATGATTAAGAACAAACTGAATGTGCATGCACTGACCAGGCTCTGAGGATCAGTGGATAAGAACCGGGCGGTGGGATCAGTCTTCGGTTCTGCTTATTTTCCCAGCATGGGAGCACCAGCTCTGATTGGATTACAGGTCACACCAGAAGTGAGAGCCAGGGGACCAAGCGTCCTCCTCAGAACTCGGTTTCAGTTTCCCCCCTCATGCAACATTAGAGGAAACTCTCCAAGGACCAAAGGCTGAGAATGCTTCAGCTGCTGGACAGACAAATAAACACCACCCATGTCTTATTGATTTGAAGAGAGAGTTCCCATAAGTCTGAATGGACTTCCTTCAGGTAAACACAGTGAACTGGTTAAAAGGGACCAGATCTTTAGTCCAGAGAAACTCCTATAAAGCCTGAGATAAATAATGATTGCAAAAGGCTACACACGTGTTCTTCTTTCTCTCTTGAGAATGAATACTGGCACAACAACTTGTGTATGGCACCATGCTATGATGAAGGAAGTATTCAGATTCTCTACCTAAGTAAATGAAAACAGCTACTCAATTCTCAAGTAAAAGTCTTAACTGTCACTGAAATTAAATTATTTGAATATTGTCAGCAATATATACTTAAAATATCGAAAAAATGATTTCTTTACTTATGCCATTCTGCTGTTTTATATGTGGAAAATTCTTGCTGCTTGATTTTCTTAAACTTTAAATGATCAACCAGCAGCTGAGAAGTATCAGGTTACATGCAGGCAAGCCTGGACATGTTGAACATGACTTCTTTTATTCAATATTAAGATGATAATACCTATACACCATCTTTTATTTCTGATCGCCCGTGGGTCCCTTAGAAATATCAGCCTTACGAAATCAGATTTTTTGTCACATTTCCAGTCTTCATTGTTTCACATCAGCACTATGCACTATGCACTGTAAAAAAAACAACACTTATTGTTCATAGAAACACAATATTCCCAGGAGACCCTTTAGGTTTGTGGTTCCATTAAGCATAAACTCAGGGGACCTCTAAAAGCTGCTGACAACTTTGAGTTTTTTCCATATCACAGTCTAAATTTTAAGAGGAGTGAGGTTGCTGGTTGTATGTCTTTGAAAAATCCTGTGAAAAGCGTCCTTGTGTTAGAGTAAATGGTCATTTTTCTCAACCAATACACAGTCTCCTTTTGTTTGTGGCCTGTATAGCTACCTTGCTGGGATGTATAATGGGAGGTCAAGCAGACAATGAAAAGAGTCATTGAGGTAATTTTAATTGTTTGCTGTGGTGTTCCCTCATCAGACCTTTTCTTATTTAAATATGTCAAAATGTGTGAGCCATTGCAGACATGGTGTGCGTAATCTGGTTTGTTTTTCTTTGCAGTCAAGGGACATTACATGCAAAGAGTTAGTTGTACCATGTCACAGTTACATGACTTTAGATATTTTGCAGGATGTATCAGTAGCAATCAAATTTACTACCCATTTCTTGTCTAAATAAACAAGCTGAGCACTCTGAGGGGAGGCCAGGAGAAAGGCACGGCTCTGCAAATCCAATGAAAACAGGAAACTCATGGTTGGTGGTTGATGTGCTATTTTAAATAATAATTGTTCCCCTTTCACTCTCCTCTCCATAACCAGACCGACACAAGCTATTTGCATAACTGTTCAGACCTGCTTGTCACCCCCTGCTCCTGCCCTACTTCCACTCTGTCAGCCTAATGCTTCCCAGCACTCTCTCTTTGTGCCGGCTCTTTTTTTATGGGAACACATAGTGATCGACATGTTAAATTGAGAAGACTTTGGTCTGGTCTGGTCTCCAAACAGAAGTGCATTTAATGGGATGGCCCAAATCATGACACATGGCATGGGTTTTACTTGTATCTTTTTCTCACCAGTGTTACAGGAAGAGCTTTATGTTGTGGAACATGAAGAGGTCCAGAGATATGATCTGTGTTTGTGTGTGTGTGTGTGTGTGTGTGTGTGTGTGTGTGTGTGTGTGTGTGTGTGTGTGTGTGTGTGTGTTATGGTGGAAGAATAGGGCTGTTGGATATGACACTGTGAAAACGACAGAGCAGACAGTCACAGGACGGAGTAGAGTGGAGCTGCAGGACAAGAAAGGCTCCGGTGGGAAACTGCTGAGGTCACACTCTGGGGGTGTGATGTGACTAATGAGACATTGTGTATGATTTATCTTCTGTTGGGTTCAGATGGAGAGCTGAGGGGTTTTAGTCCAGTTTTAACATTATATAATGATATAAACATTGTAAGAATGATTTTTGAACCGTTTAAATCAGGGGGTATAGCTCAGTGGTAGAGCTTTTGACTGCAGATCAAGAGGTCCCTTGTTCAAATCTGGGTACCCCCTTTGTGTAAGAGACGAACATTTACCGAATCGAGGTATTGATTTAAAGAGTTGTGGGAAATAGCACAAAAAAAGGTTTTACTTATCTCTGTGGGTAAATTCACTAAACAACAGCGTGGATTAACCTATATAGTATCAAAGGGCAATATGCATGAGAGAATTATCAAGCTGTTTAACTACCCAGTTCCCCCCAGGACCTCTGGGCCTCGATTGTGTCAGCGGTAAATAGCCTCAGAAAGCCAGCGTGCAAATTATTATGTTACTGTGCCATACGGGAGATAGTACTGGACATATTAATTACCCAAGCTAAATTAAAAAAATCAAGTTTGAGTTTTTAAACATCGTCCTTCACCATAAATTAGAATTAATAACGAGCACACTAAATGCTCAAACCGTGAAAAACACCAATTCTTGTAAAGTACAACAAATTGATCATCTCTGAAGCAATTGATGATACTTCGGTATTTTAATGGACAGAAAAATGTAGCATTGCTGCAATGAGACTTTTGTGAGTCCTACATTTATATACTACTGGTGGCAATGTGATCACAGATTTAAAAAAAACTAAAATAAGCTGGGGGACTCCCTTGTGTCTCACACTTCAGAGTGTACTGGTACTGTGTTCAGAAACGACCAACCCTTTGTGACCTCCTCACTTCCCCAGGCCTCAGGGCTTTGGGGTCTCTCCCAGCGGGCTGAAAGGAAACCACTGTCTGCAAACATTCCCCTTCAGGAAAGGCCTGGACATTTCTAAGATGCTCGGTGCCCCCTGAGCATCACAATATTCTCTTCTGATACCTGTGACGCCCGTGTCAATGTTCTCGGCAATCCATTCCATTTGTTTCCATGTATGATTTTAATGTTTGCTCTACAGCCATAGGCCTATTAGCAACCAGTAAGAGTAATTAATGCCCCTCACAGTCTACAAGATTCTAACATTTTACTTGTTGTTTTTAAGCTTGTGTGGATTTGAGTTAATGTTTTTGTAATGCAGAGCGGCAAAGTTCATGACTTATTGTTTACAGAGAGTGAGCTCTGCAGGGTGATATGCTGCAACATAGGAGGCGAGACAAATTAAGGAGCCATGACAATGAAAAGCAGATGAGACTGAAGGGGAGTTATGTGACTTTATTGTAATGCGAAAACATTGAGAGACAATACAGTAAATGCTGGCTAAGTGTTGAAGACACTCTGGTAATCGGGCAAAAATACAATGCTTAATATAATGTTGTTGTTGTTGTTGTTGTTGTTGTTGTTAATGTTTTTTGATGTTTCCTTTTCTCTGTACCTGTATTTTGTAATTCTGTACTTTCTCACCATTTTTTCCAGCTTCAACAGCTGTTAGTCATTTTCAAGATCCGTTAATTGCTATTATTTTTTAGGGAGCTGGTGTTAAATGACGACAGCAGGACTAAGTATTAATAAATGATTATGTGTAAATGGGCCAAGCATGGGTTTTGCCACATGGCATATGTGGAATACCACCTGTCTCCACAAACACCTTCTTCCCAGACCTTCCAACCTAGTTCGCCAAGGGAATCCCTTCTTTTTGTGACTGGGATTAATTCCTGGCACCAGCTTTGCCCTGCTCCAGCCAGGGAACAAGAGCACCTTCCATCCCACAGAGCAGCGGTTTATCTCTTGTGGTGGGTCCAACTGGGCTTATCCTCTCATATTAAATGGATTAGCAAAGTCCTTGTTCTACTGTCAGGAGCTCATCAAAAGAATAGGGATTTAGCATGGTGGCATTTCTTTCCTGACAAAATTCCAAACTGTAAATGTGAATCATGTACTTATTGTAAAAAAATCACCCAGCCTGCACACAACGGGGCTTCTAAAGTGAGTGAATTTTAAGTATTTCTGCACACTAGTGTCAGAAACGTGATTCGTAAGTGACCTCTCACAGTATCAGCGGTGTTTAGCTCTTGTAGTATCCGTGGGAAACTGTGGCATTAGCACTGCTTACAAGCATTTTTGATTTCCCATGGGACACGTTGATGACATAAGCAGGTTTGGATGTATTACATGACTGGGATGGTAAAGCTCATGTTACAGACATCAGGGGAAATCACATGAAGTCTGTGAGTCCCTGATTCTGAACATCTATACATCAAACTTGATTTATTCTCAGATAGAACATCAATGTAGTACATTGCAAGCATGAGCCAAGAATGCATAAAGCTATTTAATGGCGTTTGCACTCCTGGAAAACTTCAAACACAGATAGTGTTAGATCTCATGTTCTGCAGTCTTTGGGTAGACGGACAGCAGGTGCTCCTCCCTGTCTGCACTTTTATATTAATCTCCTTATGAAGGCAGCCGACCCGTCACCCTCGCAGGGCTTCCATGCAGGCGCCACACTAATCACACTGTTTAATAGGTGGCCGTCTGTGGCCGAGCTCTAACACCACTGCATGTGTGCTGAGATCTGGCTGTGCACAAACAGCCCTGACCCTGGATCAGCCCGTTGTCCCTGTTGCAGGACTGGACCCTGCAATGTTAAGCTTGTGTTTTCCGGCCAACAGGCCTTGGTGTGGATCCTTACAATGATGTCGCTGCTATCAGGAATTTGTACTCTATTGTCTGTAGGCAGAAAGCCAAGCTGAGATTCATGTGATGTTCTTTTTGTTCTTTTGGCCTTTATTCATTCATTTTTTGCTCCAAACTTAATTGAAGCAGTTTTTTAAAGCCAGCCTCCCCTCAAAATGTGTTTTACTTACTTCCCTTGACACTAGAAGGCTGTTTTCAAATTCATCAGCTGAGATGGAAAGGTTTCTCTGTACTTTACATGTATTAAAACAGGATTAACAAAACTGAGGGGTTTTGACACTTCACCCAGCTTTATAGGCAATACATATACGCTTTATTCTTATTTTCCCTGCTCCTCTTGTTTGTCTCCCCTGTCTGTGTTCTGTGTGAGGCCGGGCATGTCTATTCTGATTCCATTCACCTGCCTGTTCACTCAACCTGGAAAATCTCAGCACTGATTGCTTTTCACTACTGCTGCAGTACTGCACACTAGAGAATTAAAGACACACTAGAGAACTTTTTGCACATTAAAATAATGTTTCCAAAATTGTTTCAGTGGTACATCAACTTGTTACAGGGTAAACGGCCCTTCTGCATTTGCTCTGCAGCTCTCTACCGGCTATAACCGCACTTTGTAAGTTGCCAGATCAGGTATAGGATCGGTAGTTCCAATGAGACACGATGGGATAATTCTACTTCCAACCTGTAGGGGCACCGTAAGGGAAAAGTTACATAGTGTTGCTTTAACCCAGTCTCCCACTCCACTCTTCCCCAGTTCGTTGTTGTACCTAAGTGGTAACGTTTGGCTCCTGCCTTGTGAACCCTTTTTTTGCTCTCTGTTTCTGCCTGCTACTTACCTACCATTTTGATCTGTTTTGTTGCTTTCAGCCCTGCCATGCTTCACCTGCCTCGCCCACTCTCAACCTGGTCTACATCCCAACCACCACTCTTAACCCTGACTGCTAGTCTCCACACCCAGCTTCCATTTTTGAGTTTCCCCTTTGTTTGTTTGTTGCAATAAACCGCTTATACCAGTCTGTCTTTTGGGTTCAGTTCTGTTTCAAAGTGCAAGTTCAACATATACACTACTGAAGATAAAACTGAAAGCACCTTCTTTTCAAATTTGGCATTTCATCAGCTGTATTTTTGTGAGGTCAAAATCACTGAAATACACTTGATGAAAGGCTGAAATGGAGCTTTTCAAAATTCCTCTTCAGACAGAAACCCTAATCTGTCATTGCAGTGTGAGCATTGGGGGCAGAGCCTTTAAAAAATAATAACGATGAAGTCTATAAAGGTTCCTACTTCAGAATTTGAAGAAAAGCGTTTTGGCATTGGAAAAACAATGAAAGTTTTCTGCAAAGACATGGTGTTGTCCACTCATATTCACATTACACGGACACAACCTTAGGTTCTTTGTTTTGCCTGAATTAGGCACTGAATTAAACTCTTCAACATGACATTAATTTGCTTGGGATGCCTTAAAGTTTTGATAAATCTATGAACATACACGTGCATGATCCTAAATCATTGAGCCACCCCAGCTCAGCAGGACTCGGCCCAGTATCATTAAAGTGTGTGTAGTCCATTCAGCAAGGCAGGACCGGCCCCTTGATTGAGGCCACACTTACTCACTGGCCCTTTCCCACAACCTCCAGGCACCTTGGAGGAAGTCATCCATGCATAACTGTGCTCCTTAATCAAAGGCTGAATGTCGAAGTTGTCCCGGAGGTTGGCTGCTGCAACCAAGGCATTAGCAAAGCACATGCTCTCCTTTCTCAGAGAAACAATGCTCCCCTTTGTGTCCAGCCACAAGTGTCTATTTGGATTTAAAAAAGCGGATCTCACAAGTAGATAGACAATGACGAGAATATCTCCGGCTAGAGGAATACCACACAGGACACGTTCAGGACTGCACAACACCAGAAAATGTACAAGCCCCAAGTGTCAGCACTATCCTTTGAGATAAGAAACATTGCATACTTTATTGCAACGTTAAGAAAAGCTTCTCCACAAAAATTGGTATCAAAGAAGTAAAGAGGTCATCATCTGCCTGGGCTGCAGATGAATGTCCTCTGTAACTTTTTTGACAGGTTGAATTTATCTCTGTTTTTAACAATATAACAAGCTCTATTGGGCCCCTTGGAGATGTCAAAATAAGAGCTTAGTATGATAAATGTATGAGAGGGCCGGATCCCTGGATTTACTCTAATAAGAGCATTAGAGAAGCCGTTAGTGAGAGAAAGCCTGAAACACAAGGCAACATGAAGGCCTGATTAACGTCATGAAATCACCTTAAAATTCAATTTGTGAAATTTTGGATCGAATATATTTTGGAGACTGGGTGTGTATGTGAATGCACTACAATGAAGAAAGAGTGAAATGTTGTCTTTAAGTTCCATCCCACCTCCTCTGGCCTCTTCACTGGTTTATAAATAACATTGACCCATCTTTGAATAGGACATTGTTTTTTGTCTATTGTCTTTCCATCCCAGTGCTGTCCTGATCACTGATGCTGAAGCGCTGCGGTAAACATCCTCTGACCCTCCTAACCCCCCACTCCCATAGACTGTGACCTCATGTTGTCAATCCTGCGTTACACTACCCAGGCCTCTATAGTTTTAAGAATGTGCCATAAAAATATGGCCAAAGGTTCATGTTTTAAACCAAAGCTTTCATTCATGTCCACAGCTGAGTACATGTTTGCTGATAGGATTAATAAACTAAAGAATGTTAAATATTTTGACAATTTATTTCACCCATGGTCATTTTGATCAAGTGGAAACTGACTATACCTATAATGGAGAAGAGGCACTGCTGGGTCTTGTGGTGAGCACTACATGTGCTCTTTGTATAATTCAGGCATACTGTGCTTATTTAATCTTGTGAAGGGCTCATGACATGGGGGGAATATGTTTTCAAAAATACCTGTAGGCTTTGCGCAAAATTAAAGTTTATTTTACATATTTCAAATTGACCAATGCATTGCAACTGACTAAGGTCCTCATCCTGATGAAGACTTGGTTTTGCACAATTTTGCACAAACCGTCAGTGTGATTTGGACTTCTTTTGATGGAGACTTGGCATTTTGCATTTTTTGAGAGCATGTTCCCTCCGTGCAGTGAGCTGGAATAAATCTGTAAGTATTTTTCCATCCACATATTTGTATGTACATTTTCAATGTGCACAAAACAAACTAACTGGAAACCAAATATTGTAAAACTAAAAAGTGTTTTTTTTTTACATTTGGCTGAGACAGAAAAGTTGGTGTATTGACATTGAAAGACAAATGCAACAACGTGTAATGGAAACAAACTAAATAAATAAACCTTGACCATGATGTATTCAACTTCTAATATTTGCATGATAGTATTGGATAGAGGAATGCGTTGATTTGTATTTTATTTTATTTTATTTAGGAAAATTCTGTTAAAATTAGTCTAAATTTGGATGGAAGTTGATTTTGACAGGTTTTCTTTTTGCACTTTCATGCCTTTCATGTTACCATTTTCTGTGAATTTGTTGAGATGTTAAAGAAATAGCACTAGCTCTGAAAGCGGGACTTTTTTGCTAAACACAGACTGTTTAAGAGGAGCCTTTTATAAGGATGTTTAGGAGCTTGGAGCAGGAGGTGTGCTGGAGTGGTGGCTACCCATTCTTCACATTATCCAGACTGGAATGAAGGCCATCTATCAGGAGTCCCTATAGGTCTATTTAGAGATGAATAAAAGGATTACTGTGCACAGACCTGTCTGTGGGTTGCTCAGACATGGGAGACAACAGATGTGTTAAACACAGCCAGCTCCCTCACAAAAAGCCCAAAGCTGAGGCTGCATGCTCTCTGATGGTGAGGCAGCTTTGTGTTAATTGCTGAATGGAGTCAGTCAAAGCTCCTGCATGCTTCTAGTGAGCCCATTCAAAGAGGAATCTCACATCATAAAGAAGACTTCACTTCCCTCCACTTTCAGGAAGGGAAGCACTGCAAAGAAAAGGCTGTATGATTGTTAAAAGACCTTTAAATAAACCAATCTTAAGATCCCACAAAAACCTACAGAGGAAATGCCCAATATCCAATCATAATCTGTATCGATGTTGGTGATTCCGTCAGTAGGTTTCCTCGGTATCGGATGACTATGCCCACCTTTATTTCAAATGTATAAATACAGTTTGCTAAAAATTGCTTTATTTTTACTCAATGTTTCTTGGTTGCAGACAAGAAAAGAAAACATGGCTTCCAGCATGATGGCAAGCTGTATGAGGCTGTTGCTGTTTGCCTGCTGGGGCCACGCAAACTTCCTATTCCTCTGGGAATCTGGATAATCCGGGGAAATCACAGCTTTTGGTTGGAGCACAAATGCTTCATGTATTTATTTAATTTCAAGTTTAACATCCTTAGAAATTTAAAAACACACAGTGCATCTTACACCAAAACAAACGTGAAATATCTTATATTTTGTTGATTTCACCCAAACACATAGAGGTTTGATTCAACTTTTGCACCCCAGTGTCCTTCTGTGACACTAAAGAAGGCGGAGCAAAGGTCCCTGCATCAAACCCTGGAGCCTAAACAATGGGAGCTTGGCGTGGACAGCCCCAGGCGAAGCCATCTGCCATGGAGAGAGTGGAGTCCCTTTGTCAGCTATTTTGGAATGTGGAGACAGATTGATGAAGGCCGGGTGATTCCTTTAGGGCCTGGCGAGGCAGCAGGCAGCGCAGTGAGCCCCAATAGTCACCAAAGCGAACTCCCTCTTCTTCTGTCTCCACATTCAGACGCTACAACCTGGCAAAATGAAAAGGGAAAAGGTTTTGTGAAGCTGATGTAATGTTTGAGAAAATCAGCCATGTTCTCAGCAGATGTCATAGTAAATACCTTTCTACAAAAAAAGCTTTATTGCACATTTTTCAGCAATCACTTTTTCTATGCTTCTTTCTCAGGTCATGACATGACTGCTTGGATCATGACCTCTAACCCTCTCAGCAGGTGTGTGTGGATGGCCTTTATTGAGAAAAGCCAGTCCAGTAGCTCTCTGGCTTTTGTAGTGGGTGGGTCAAGGGAGGGAGAAGAGGGGGGGACAGGGCAGATGTTGGACGGGAAACCCCCCGGGGAAAGTGTGCCGCCACCGAGAGGTAGGGGTCAGGGCAAAAGGGCGGATCTTTGACACAACCAACACAACAGACAACTCTGGTTTCCATGGCAGCTTGTTGCATCACTAAGCCGTCTGTTCTTAATGACACAAAAAAGCCTATAAACTCTAAAAACAAACTCTAGAATCGGGTTTAGAATCAGAGCCCGGTTCTGATTTGACTTGCTGATGAAATGGTTCCAAGGTAAACAGGCAGAGAAACACTCATTGATACAGTTTTACAAATTTACATGCATTTAAATTGATACATCCAAATCAACTATGCCTTTAAAGTGCATCACTAGTGGAATACATTCAAGTACAAGTACACTGTAAACCCATATTTAGTTGTAATTAAATGTATTTAAATCAATTATTTTTAGTGTTCACTGCAGAGATAACTAAGGATATTAAAGCGAGCTAGCTACCAGCAGGATCGAGATAGGGTAGGTGAATTTAAATAATGTCTGAGTTGAAAACGCATATTGTTTTTACGTGACGACCCTGTTCATGTTGCAGAGACATTTTGATTGCGTTTTGTGTCTGTTAAGAGAAACAAAGATACTCTAAAACATGACCCGACAACTGCCGTAGTAGCTCAGTGGAAGCTTGTACACATCGCTGCTGATACTCAGTGTCGTCTGCACCGACTCGGGTTGTTTTTTTTTTATCAAAAGTGCTCACATATTTATAGCAATCAAGATTAACACAAAAATTGACCAGAATTCTCCTTTAAATGTCTGTATCTCAACAACATCTCAACACATACCATAACCATGTGGCCTAGGAACGATTAATTAAATAGTATCTTATTACTTCATTGTTTTAAGATGTCTGTGTGTTTTCACCATTTCTACCAAAGAGAGAGCAGCTTCAGCCCCAAAGAGGTCAAATGATCAAATATTTCTCACAAAAAGATTAGAGAAAAGTCAGCGGATTTGTGTAGCAGGATTTTCTTTTTTCTTTTTGTCTCTTTTTTAGGACCTGACCCCTAGATTAAAAATCTAAGTCACAGCTAAATTAGGTGCAGTACTTGAGTAAATGTATGTGTGCCATTTTTAGGAGCAACATGTGGGCATCATTCTCATCGTTCCTTGCCTTAGATTGTTATTTTCTGCTCAACTCTTCTGTAGACCACACAAACACAATGCTAAATCTTGACCAATAAACAGTGACTATAATAAGAAACTTTAATGTCTGGGGATGGTTTTGGCTGCAAAGCTTCAAAGCCGCAGGGTGCAGCAGAAATAAGACAAGATAAAAAGCACAGCTTGTTGTCCTCACTGTTTACTGTAGCCGGACTGTGAGTCATTTCCTTTGAGGTGACGGCTGCAGAGGAATGGGACTTTCTGCTGATGTTTTTGATCAAACCATGGCTACATTAGGTCATCTCGTTGTGCGCTAAACGGGCAATGAAACCATTCGCTAAAGTTGGCTGAAGGATGGCCGATGATGATCGGATGATTCTGGTGAGCTGCTGAAATCCTTATGGCAACAAAATGTTAGGATAAAGTGTTTTTTATTCAACAAATTGTAGCTGAAATCCTCATTGGATAGTATTTTATGATATCTTATTGTCAACATGTTTCGTTGACACGTCAGTACCAAGCTTGTCAAAGACAATGTACCCCCAGAGCTTTACACAATTACCACTTGTCAACATTGAACTTCAACATCAAAGCTTCCAGAATGAATGGTCAGAAAGGGCGTGTGGAACATTTTGAAACTCCCACAGTGTTATAATTAATAAACCACACAACACTGCAACAAAAAGAACTTTGTTCTACTCAACCATTGCTCATAAGAAGAGTTAACTCAAGTAATAAATATAGCTAGCAACAGAGATTACAAAACGTTCCTCAGAAAAACGTTTAATATAAGTTTGTGTGCAGAAAACCTTTCCCAACTGTTGGTGTTTTATTTTCTTCCAAACTTCCATTTTGCCAAGGGATCTCTGTATTTCTATAAAGGACTCTATCTGCAAAAATGCTTGCAGGCCAATTGCTTGCCTGTCGGTCCTGTGACGCATGACATTTGTATAACATTACGGGGGTTACAGCCCACGGCCAAGATGATTGGGGTAAATAAAAGCAAGCGGGTCAGGGCTCTGGACAAAATCTTGAACTTCAGCCGGCATGAAGAAAGCACAGGTCAAATCATACTTAGATATGCATCTTCAGCCAATGGTTGGCCACCGTGTTTGAAAAGAACTCCTCAGAGTCTCTGGTCATGTCTCTGTAGAGCTATTGTCGAAGAAGCTAAAGGAAAGAGGACATAATGAGTTTCACATCATATCAGTAAATCCATCAAGGGTTTCAAAAGAACTTGAGCATGTTCTCAATCTTTTTCCTCTTTTTTTTGCCTTTGTGTCATGAAATACTGGCCGGGTTTGACCATCTCTTTTTTTCAATCTTTACACAGCCATTTCTGTCAGGTTCATGTTTGCAGCCAACCGCAACAGTATTAACATCTTCCAGAAGGGAATGTCTGAAAGTATGCCCCGTTATCCACGATTATTGTGATTCGTCCCTTTCTTTGGCGGATGGCTTTCTAACTTCTTCGGACCATGAATGTCTGCTCAAAATGTCACATCAATCATTCGATAGTTGTTGAGACAGTCCAGAACAAAGTGATGGACTGACAAACCAACGTGCCCGGCCACAAGGGAGGAAATGGAAACAGGTAGATGGGATTTGATTACTTGTGTAAGTGTAACTTGTGGCTTACAAGAGTTCTGTTTATGGATATTATTATTTATACAAGAATATGGGCGAAACAATGTGAAGGGAAACTACATTCTTACAACACTCATTGTACACTTGGACAACTATTAATGAATAAATCACAGACCGAAAGGAAATTTACTCAAAATGTAGGGGATAACAAACAATCTTGACTTATCTGGAGTTCCTCTTTTCTACACAAATCCGAAAGAAAAGTTTCTGTATCCCTGTCTTCTGCCAAAAAGGATACAGGTCCCGCCATACTGTCATGAGCCAACACAAACATGGAAACCTCATCACTGTCTGAGCAGAGGTGAAGGGAGGAGTCCTTTCCTCCCTCTGATTAGAAGGAAAGGGTCATCGTCCTCTGACATCTCTTTGTCTCTGCGTTATTGACGGAAAAGATCCTGATTTCCCAAGTCAACACCGCTGCTTCATTGGTGTTGGCCAAAGTTAGCCTGAGCTGGCTCACCGTGACATCTACAACTTGGGACAACGTGAACACAGTCACATCTCCAGGAAGACTCCCCATTGTGATTTTGTCTTTGTAGTTTGCACGGCGTAAAATACAGTGCTGGGTATTTTTTCCGGTAACATTAAAATACTTTAGTGATACAGTAACGTAGGCGGCATGGGTATTTAGTAAATAGCAAACATCAGTTAGTTAGTTGGTGACCTGTCCATCGTTACCTATGGACTACTACTCTTAATACTCTAAACTACTCTTGTTCTGAGTCCCAAGTACATTCATCTTAGGATGGTCTTTGCCCATTTAAGCTATGAAAAACCTGACCAGCTTTAGCCTCTGCAAGCTAAATTCAGCAGCAGTCTGGAAATATGTAAACGCTGAACATCATTTGGAGGGTCTTTAAAGCCTAGAGGACGTTACACTTGCCAAGTCACGCTGTTATGTTGCTTCAAGGCTCCTTTGCGGATGATTAATGCCAGTTTAGAACAAAAACTGTAATTGTACTGCTTTATATAACTTTCAGAAGACTTTAGTGCAAGTTTGTCCTGACCACAACAACCACATTTTACAGCTTCATGTCATTTCATGCCGTCATCCTCTTGAGTTTATTGTGTTGATTGTAAAAGAAATCTCGCACAGGGCAGAGCTTGAATAAAAAAACTTTTTGAGATTGTTCCCTCAATCTTGTCTGTGTGTTGGCGGAGATTGGAATAACAGGACAAATAATGAGTAGGATGTGAGCGGCCCAACTCTGACCTCCATCTGCACGGGTTCCTCTCCAGTCTCCCTGGGTGGGATTCCCCCCAGGCCGCTAAAACTCACACATATCCAACCATTTATGCGGTGCTATGCCTTGTCAGAGAGGCTAGTGTTTCTCAGGGTGCTGAGGTTAGGGACCCTCGTATTCGAGGGTTTGTTGCTGTTGGGTTGCTGCCACTGGCAACATTAATCTACAGTGATGGAGCAGGAAATCAAAAATAAGCTGTATAATACACTAAATTAGTAGAAACAGTCAGATAATCCCCTTGCTCCATAGCAGATAAGTAACAGACATGTTTCTCAGCAAACATCTTAGCGCTGAGATCATGTATAAAAGAGGAAAATCCTCTTTACACTAAACATTGTGAGAAAGCGAGCCGTGGCTGACTTACATTGGCTGCTTTAATTTAAGCAAACAGCACCGTGGAACAGATTCAAAGATATCTGCAAAACATGGCAATGTCATTCATGGTGCACACCGGTCACAAGGTTGAACAAATGAATTGCAGACTCAATAACAATGCTGGATGAAAGGTCAGGGGATCACAGTTATTGAAAATATCTGTCTCTTGGGACCAAATTTTACAGCCATCCCTCGAGATGATTGAACAAAAAACAATCGTGTCAAACTCATTGTGGCGCTTGAAGCACCGTCAGGGACTGAATGAAGTCATGACAATATATCATCTGGGAACCTTGAACGTCTGTACAAAAAATTGTGCTAATCCTAGGAGTAGATGTTGAAATATTTCACTGAATAAGAGGACAATTTTAACCTGCTGGTGGCGCTACAGGAAGTGTCAAGGGATCATCAATCACTAGAACGTATCCACTGGGAACCTTGGATATTTGTAGCAAATGTCATGCCAATCCATCTGATAATTATTGATTGATTGATTATTTATTTCAGTCTGGACCAAAGTAGCGGACCAACAGACCGACATTGGCGTCCCTAGAGCTACAGATAAAACATTCATGAGGACATGGATCAGCATGTGGCTTGAATTTGCCTGTTTGGCCCACTTGCCAGCAGAGTCAAACCCTTTCAGCCTTCATAAAGAACGGGGTTCAATCTGATGCATCGCTCAATCCCCTCAGGAAGTGTGTGCACCAGTGCAAGCAGAGGAAGTTTATTCCCGCTCCACAGATCTCTGTTTATGTTGGGGCCACCTCGCTAGGATGCAGAGCGGCTTTGATTTTCTTTTCCTTTCCATGTGTGTGTCACAAAATAAGTCACTTTTTTCCACATGATGAGTGAAAAGCAAACAAATCGAGTCTGATGTTATTGGTGGATTGATGGAGCGCAGGATGTGGTTCAAGAACAAACCACAGACATGGGTTTGATGGAAGGGAAGCCTCCTCTGTTGCTTTTGGTTATTTCATATACCGGTGTTGAGGTTGTGTGTTGTCATTACTGCAACAAACACTGGGAATAAGGAGTAACACTGTGGTAAAATGTTATTATTTAGCTATTTTTAAACAAACAGGTACCAATTGCTATATTGTGGGGTACAGAATGAACTACTGAACAACAATCTGGCGTTTGGAAAAAATTTGAAGATGCCGTAAGTATTTTCAACTACCAGGGTTAAATTAATGGAGCTAATGTTATTTAGTTAGCCAAAGCTAATATTGCTCAAACTTGCCAGTTGCCAGTCTATGATGCAGTAAATAAGCCTTTAGGATTTTCCATAACTAGCATGCATTTAGACGCTATTCAATTTGTAAACGCAAGTTTTCTCTCTTTTTTAACAAATTTCATAAAGGTTACAAATGCAGTTTTTCCCTAAGGCTTAACATTACAAAACATTTGAACTATCTCTCCTCCAATTGTTGTGGTCTTTGCAGATGTAATCTATCTTAAGATGAGGACACATGGTGTTTGCTTTAGTTGGTGGGGGGGGGGGATTTTTTTTCTTTTAAGAATGTTTGGGATTTGCTCTTATCTCCGTGTTTTACACACTGCAGTGAAACAGAGATGCTCTGGCAGCCAGGCACACAATGGCACAGGGTTATCAGCAGTGTCACTTCTTTGGCTTCTTCCTACCCCCTCTGTTTCTCAGGGAGGGGGTCCTGCCAAATGCAGAATAGGCATGTCAGCCAGGCCCATAACTTCCACTGAGGACAAGGAGGTTGTGATCTCCATTTCTCTCCATTTCAATAGTTCACAAAGACACCATTCAGATAATCTTCTCAAGATCTTATCTCCGTATAATATCTCCATCAAACTTTCTGCTGTATCAACAATTTAGATAACTGACTTCAAAACTGTGATGTCATCAAGACAAACTGTTCTTTTCTTTCATTGAATTGTGAGCTTCTTCTGAGGCTGAAAATCCAACTTTGTTTCTTTTATGACTGTCACAAAGACAGAGTTCCCCTTTCTCTGTCAGTGAAAAAGTTGCCAAACTCACCAGTCTTTGATTTCTGAATTTGGTTGAGCCTTGTCCACAAAAGAAATTGTGTATATGTATGTATCTCATGACTGTAGAAAGATTTTTAACATCACACATAGCACATGTACAGTTCGTTTAGTGTGTTGTTCTGTCAAGCTGAAAATGCAGAAAATATCATCCAGATTTCCTGAATCATTAAATATATATACATTGAACCAAAAGTGAAAAAGTTAACAGAAAAGTAACAAGGTCAAATCTGTAAGAGATTTTATGTGAGAACCAAACGCACTATTTGTCTTTGCATTGTCTAAGATGTAAGGAACTCCATTTCCTTTCTCGTGGTTACATATTGATTGTACAACTACAAAGGAAACACGGTTTAAGTCGCGCAGACAATGATTGGCTGTGCTCTTTCTATTTGATCTCTTTAGTTCTGCATTCAGCAGCGATTTACTGAGGCAAGAAGATACCCTTTTTTCTTTTCACATAGAAAGAAATTATTGTGAAACTCACTTTACTTCCTTCCCTTTGTGTTTGCAGCACACAACTACAGGTTTTGAAATACTCATGTAACTAGATTGTCAGGGTTGTGAAGCTACAAGTATGATACGTAGCAGCCTCCACGTGATTTATCAGCACAAGTAGAGGGACAGCAACCAAATCCAAAAAGAAGCATGAGCTTGCCACCAGCACATAACATTCTAACTACATTCTTAGTAGTGGCCCTTCACTGCTTTTACACATGAAGTTCAATTCACTGGTCATTAGCTTGTAGAAAACAGTTGTATAGTGTGTTCTGTGGCTCTGAGGTTTTAGTTTGACAGAAGTGGGCATTTAGAGGATAAGGAGGATCTGATCAAAATGCTATGTGAATTAGAGGATGGATATCCGACCCGAGCCCAACGGGACCCAACGGGACCCGACGGTACCCGACGGGCCGGGCCGGGTTCGAACAGATTTTTAGAAAGACTGCTCGGGTTCCGGTCGGGCTCGTTCACATCAGCGCGATAAGGCATTGAACAAATTTTTTTGTGTAAACTCAATCTTTTTTCCTGTTTATAACTTTTGGGTTTTTTATTTCTATTGGTTAGTTTTTTTCTTTTTTGCTTGCTTATTTACTGTTTGGGTCTTACTGTATTTTACAAATTGTTATCATGTGAAGCACTTTGCTACTTTGTCTGTAAAAGGTGCTAGGCCTATATCAAGTAAACCTATTAGCCTATATTACATTCGCAGCAGTGGCAGCAAGGCATTAAACTAAACATGTACAGTATATGTGTGAGTGAATGCTGAATTACCGCATCTCTTATTGGGGCGGCTTATACCGGTTAAGCAAGGTATTTATTTTACTCAGATTTACTGACATAATCCCCCACATATGATGTTAATAAAAGCGGGCTTTCCACACAAACAAACGTACATGTGTCATTAGTATGAGAAACAAATGCGATTTTAATTGTGTCGGGCAAGGGTCGGGCTCGGACATAAATATCTTAATGCCTGTCGGGCACGGGTCGGGTTCGGTTACTGCTCTGTCGGACGCGGGCCGGGCTCGGACAGAAAAATCCGGCCCAATCCGCACTCTAATGTGAATGCATTATGGGAAATGTAGGATCCAGCATTTTTTAGCTTGACCCATGTTAGGGTACAAAAGTTAGAATATCTTGGCCTCTGATGCTTCAATTTTTGTCATCCTTGAGTGCCTGGTACGCTCACCTGGTAGAGCAGGTGGCCATGTATGGAGGTTTACTCCTTGATGCAGCGGCCTGAATTGAATGTCAATCCCCCTCTATCTCCCCTTTCAATTATAAGAGAACCCACAGAAGTAAATGCCTAAAAAATAATCTCAAAAAAAGAAATGTTCCCCAACTTTGTAAAGGTACAAAACCAAATTGCTGTAAGGGAACAATGTTATAAAGCAACATACTGGAGTAGTGTACTGGGCCCCCTAATTGTTGTTGATTACTACATCTGACCAAAGAAAGGTTCATCTTTACAATCAATTTGTCTCATATTCGGAATAAAGCCAGCAGGGTTCATTGAGGTCTGCCTGAAATGGTGAGAACCGAGGTCACACAGGAACTGGGAAGTGTTTTCTCAGGAATAATGACTAAGTGGAAATTAAAACAGTGTAGAGCAAAAAGAAAAGACAACAACAACAACAGCGACCAGATTCTCCACATCAACACTGTGGTTTGGTCAGGTTTGCAAGAACTGGGTTTTCAAAACGCAACCATCTTTGGTTAACCAAGGACGTTTATGAACTCATGTGGTGTGACAGGGTGCAAGTGTGGAAAAAACACTTTAGAGTTACAACACCAGACAACATCAAATTACACATTAAATGTCATTTTTTATGGTAAACATTTGCGACAGATTTTTACATTACACTGATTTGTTCTGCTGTCTGAGAAAAGTGTGAGTACAGTTGCTAATAAACAAAATTAATTTGCTCTCAAAGCTTTTCCTCTTCACATTCACTGCAATGAGAGGGTGAGAGAGGATTAACCACATCTAATTTATTAAACATAATAGCGCCACAAGCAGCTCTAAGAATAGCTGTCTTTTAAATCAAAGCAATCTGGGCTTTAAACAACAACAAAAAACACAGTAGCTGTCTGCAGGTCATGATAAGAAATGAGATCCACCAGAGGAGGCAAGATGGAGGGATCAATTTCTCTCAGGTTTCCCATGGTCCTGCATCTCTCCAGGGAGAGCGAGCCCCTGCTCCAGCACTGCGTGGGTCTCTCAACTGCCATTATCACCGATGGGAGCCACAATAGATCGAGGCAGATGAGATAACATTGTGAGCAGCGGAGCAGCAGGTGAGAGTCTCAACAGGCACGATTAGGTATCCGGGTCCCAGGGTGTAGCATTGCCTGGGGGCCTCGGGGGCCTCTACCCTGCCATCTGCCAGGGTGAATTCCTCCTGCTGGAGAGGAACTGCTCAATAGCAACACAAACTGTTGCTTTGGGGCGTTGCTTTGAGTTTCTCCTGTTACCTTTTATAGAGAGAAGTGCAACACTTTACAGTTCCTTTGCTACAATCTGAAACAAAATATCAAGAATGTCTTGCAAACAAAAGATTGAAACTTCTGCTACTTGTGTAGTAATTCTGTGTGTGAAGTTCTGTTAACAGAGCATGTCTTTGTATATAAGTGTATTCCATCTGCAGACCAAAGTTACCCAGCATCATCCACGCAGTACTTAAAATTGCACTTGTTAGATATGCAGTCCAGATCCTGCCTGTTTTCTGGATTGTAGGCCTCTGGGCTCCAGTGTGAGGCCATTAGCCAGCGGGAGCACACCCCAGAGATGCTCTGATGACAGCCATGCTGGATGGTTCACACATGACCCGGGAGCGCTGCTGCACGCAACACCCGGTCAGCGCCAGCCCCCACTTTGCACTTTGATCTGACAACATGGTGTACAATTGGAGATGCACGCTGCATGCCAGACATGCAGTCCGTCTGACAGACAGGCATGAACATGAGAATATTGAATTAGGAGCTGTGTTGCAGGGCTCTCGGCTTACCAGCAAGGCCAGGTAGGCGACGGTCCATCACGATTTTGTAATCGATAGTCTTGGATATCTGCAGGAATCAAACAGGGATTTGAACTTTAACTTTCACATTGTTTTCATTCACATGTGAAATTAGTCTCAATAACCAATGTTTTCATAAACAGGCACATTATCAGGGGCACAGCTCAAAAGGTGTGTGCAAGTCAAGAGTAGGAGCCACATCTGTTAAATCACTTAAAATCAGTTTAGAAGCCCATGGTGCTGTTGCAGATATTCGACACTGATAACTGTGACCCCAACCTTTCACCTGAAAGTAATAGATCTTGACATGCTCATCATCCACCATATCTACTTTCAATGACTTTAAAACATTCTGACACCAAACCTGACAGTGTAGGCCATGCCAAACCACATAATGTACAGTTTGCACCCATACATATGACCATGTTGTTTGTGACAGAATGGAATGGCCAACATTTTTTGACATGATGTTGTCAGACACCAGCCTGTCTTTGGCACAAGAACATTGGCTTTCTTTGTGCAGATGTTGAGGGCTGATGACATGTCCAGATGTGTATGTGACCCTGCACTGACCCTGAATGGACCCCACACTGTTCCTGCTGTGCACCCCAGCAGAAGCTGTTGGATATTGATCAGTTTGATGGTTGCATATTATATTGCTGTCAGAAAATAAGATATAACAGATTAAGAGTGCACCTCAGTCCCATGAAACACATACATGTCATATTCAGTGACATTGAATGGATTGTGCAAAGAATCATTCAACATGAGCAGGCTTTAGGGCTTCAGGGATTTTTCTTTGAAAATTCTGATTGTTAATACAAAATATAATCAAAACAATAACGAATGTATATTATTATAGATGAAGCTACTCAGCAGCATATACAGTAATTGCTATTAGCCTCTTTCATCCTTTAAGGGTATTTTGATGACAATATGTAAATACGTTTACTTTTGTAAATCTTGTAAAAGTATTTCTACACACTGTTGCATTAGTCTTAAAATACATGTTTATGCAAAACCTACTTCTGTATCTAGAACAGCCCAAAGATGAGGCCTTTTATTCAGTACTGACAGAACAGACCAAAGGACGAAAGGCTTTATCTGTTACAGCTCAGGCCCTTCTACACATAACATGGCTTCCATCTGTTTGGCCCATCATGTCTACTGCTGCTGTTTTGCTGAAGTTTGGAAGTCGCTGCCCCCAAACAACCCAGAAAAAGGGTCCAGCATGGGATTATACGACTACCCTCCTGCTGGGCCACCAGAAGGTCCCTGTTTTGATAGTGGCCATTACCCTCATTGGGATGACCCTCTAAGCTAACATCCCTGCCATTAGACATACAAGTAAGCATGACTGCAAGTACGCTCCATGACACTGGGTAAACATGTTGGCAAACTGGAGGAATTCGAAGTGAGACAGTTCGTCTACTTCCACAGACAGAAGAGACATGCATCCAGAGTTTTGATAAATGCACGTGTGCTAACAGAAAACACATGGTTTAGCCATTTTTTATCTCCTCTTTACAGAACACAAATTATCTTGTATAGACAGAGGGCCATCTCTGACCTTGTTGGCCTGGGTGGGTTGTTGACCTGTGACGGATGGAGCACTAACTCTCAAACTACACTTTCCCCTTTTGGCGATGCCTCCATATGGAAAATTGGCTTATTAAGCAGAGCCATGAGAAGAGGAGAGACTGGCTCCTCCATCACTGAAACTCACATCACCACCTGGAGAATTGTGTGGGCTTGACTTTTAAAATGTGAGGGAGAAAGTGTGCTGTTTGTCTAAATTATAATCTACAACATGCAATCAAACCAAAAATCTTTCTGGCGTAGGATTTCGGAAGTGGAAGAAAATCAAAGGGTCATCACTACAATAATTAAAATACAAATAAATGTCACTGTGAAACAACAGACTTTATAACCCTAACTGCAAGTGTTGGAGCATTGCATCACAATGGAGCTAAACACAGTTTAAATAAATGTCAGGACAGTTGGTCTTAGGAGTTTTTACTGGAAGCAACAGTGAAACTATGATAATAGTGTTGAACAACAACTCCAACGACAGTGATTCAAGTCATTAATTGATAGTGAGATGCCACAAATCCCAGTTTGACCAAAGGCACTGTAAAAATGAATTACACAACCTAGCTGTCAAATTAGCTCCAAGTTCCCCCACGAAGGAAACCCGGTTATAAAACTAAGACACAGCTTATGTAGCGTGCACAAAAGTTAAAGAAAAGAGAGAAAAATACACTACGGTTAACCCAACAGTTCAAAAACAACAATATTTCGTTAGCAACACATTAGCTTCGGGCAGCTAGCATGATGGCTAGCTTTGTTAGCAGTAAATGGTTAAAAATAGTTGTAATATTTTATACTGTGATGTGTTCAACTGAGTGGTATCATAAAGAAATCCAGTGGCTTGCAAGATATGTGTATGGCAACGCCATTGTGTCACAGCAGTTAAGATTTACTAAAGCCAAATGTTATTGCCTCGTAATTTTTTTTATCCCTCTGAAAAACACTGACAATCAAATTCCTACATCACTTCTTTACCCTAATTTATTGACTGATATATCCTTTATAGAGACCACAATATGATTTCTTCAGCTTAATTTGTACAAATGAAAACACACATAGAGATCGGCAGATAACCACTACTTTATGCTAACACACTAGCCCACATTCACCAAAGTTGAGCACTGTCATGTCGGGTTTATTATGGTTTCTTGGACCTTTTGAGGGATCAGACCTCTGCCCTCAAACAAACACTCTGTGGGAGCATGTATGCACTCATGTGGGCTGGGTGGCCTGCTGGGCTGTCTTGCTCCCTGGGGTGTCTGATCATGAGGGGGCCTGTTATTCAGAGAACATCTTTAGGTCCTCCCACCCTCCCGTAGCGTCTGTGCTGATGGAGAGAGGGAGCTGGGAAAGCCCCCGTACAAGAGAGGACAATTTGTGGTTAGAAGCTGAGACACTGCTGTTTAGGTAAATATTTTTCAATGGGTGGAGAGCTGTGTAAGTACAAGAAAAACAAAAGTGAAAACTGCAATTGAGGAAAATGTTTGGTTGTTTCAAAGCAAACTTGCAGATGGCAGCTGCTTACCCTGCTTATCATTAAATGATGGGACTGCTCACACGGCTTTGCTCACATTAACAACTTTCTCCTCTTCACATCATCACCATATGGTCCACATTCACTGGAGCACTGGGAAAAACATGTACAGCATCATTATGGTAATGGTGACGCCTCTGCTGTGGCACTCAGCAGACAGAAGGCCAGGCTGGGTGGAGGATGGATGGAGGGGGGAAGGGGTCGGTCACTGATTCCCATACACAAAAGCTGCCATCTTCTCAGGATGAAATAAGGACACATGCAAATGACTCAGCTGATGCAGACAGGCCTTACATATTTGCATGTTTATTTAGATATCAGACACTGTTAAGCATCATCACGGCTGTAACTGTACAAAGGAAGGAGGTCATGTCTTCTTGTGGCTTCAGCATCATGGCTAGATGACAGAGAGTTATCTTATTGTTTCTTCTGATATTAATCCCTTCTGTTCACCTAAATAGTTTCAGTAATTTCCCAGTTTGGGATAATATCTAGCAGACTATAATCAAGGTTGGCGGACATTTAAATTGACTTAAAGTTTCTGCTTCTGATTTTAACTCAAACATAAGGGTTGTGTCAAAGAAATAGATAACTCAGCTGATGAATAGCTTTCCATCATATTCATGGTTTTAATAATACAATAAATACTTGCAATATGCTCTTCTTTAAAACAAGGCTACACATTAGGTTTGTTAAAATTGTACTTGTGCATCTTTATTTCAATAATTATTAGTCTCAAATGTATTAAAGGAAAACCAGACTAGAAAAGGGATATTAGGATAACAACTTTCCTCCTAATTATCCAAATGTACAGGTGACATATGCTCGACATTTAGTCATCCAATCACGTTCCTGATTGTAAAGTTAATTATAGCTTATGGTCTGATACATAATCCTCATGTTATTGATTTATAGTAGGTTAATGAGAAACTCTTCAAACCCCAGCCCTGTCAAAAGATTAAGTCACATGAGATAATGTCTATATTACGTGTAATCCTGTGTAGTAGTTTATCACTAATAGTAAAATATGTCTTAAGCTTTTACTTCAAGTTCAAAAGGTACAACAATTAGACGAAGTGACTCCCCTGATGCCTCGTGTTGGATATGATTTCACATCAAACAGTCATATGTCGCCATCTTATGGACATATGACATTTATGGGAAAACCAAGTTGTGAAACACCAGGAGGCGCTGTGGGTACACCTGGCAACCTCCACCACTTCGACGATTTACACACAATATTGTTTCCTGTATACTTTCTCTTGCCAGTTATATCACACATACCGTTGTCTTTACATCGGTTAGTTTTGCTCCTAATTTAGCAAACTATATTAGGTGAATAAACTAAGTTACCTTTAACATCAGAGTAAGTGTAAAGACAATGAATTTAATTCTGGCTTTTTGTATATGGTCGTACAACAAAACCATAAACATGTTGATACTATGTATAAATATGTTTGCATTTAAAAAAAGTGTGTAAACATATCCACCCATGGTTTCAATTTAATTCGACTGAAGGGTGGAAGTTTGGGTTTACCTGCAAATTCAGGGATTCACTGTAGATTTTGGCAATACCCCGCTTGGTTGGCTTTTGTAAGATTGTTGGTAGGTGTAACAGTTCAATAAACCAATTCATCACAATACCAAATCCAAGACTAAATTTGTAGACAATGTACATTTCTACCTTCACATAAGTTTCTGCAGGTTTAAAAATGTACATACACTGAGAATGATAAGCTTTTCAGATCTCCCATTTTCTGCTTGATTTTCCAATTGTAGATTGATTGTCATGCACCCAATACTAGGACAAGTAAATCTTACTTGAAAAGCTAGTTTGCCAAAAGAAACTAATTTACACCAGATATTAAATTGCTGACCTTCAGCATTTATTTTTTGAAATCTCTAGATTTAAATCACAAAGATTTATTTTTCTACATGTGGTCAACCCATTGCCACACAACTGGCATTATGCAGCATTTCCCCATGTTAGTTTATGCACAAGCAAAAGACTAAATACACTTAAAAACCCCATTTAAACAATGTTTTCTTTATTTGACAGTAAAACAAGTTAGCAAACAGCAGCTTTCCTGTTCAGTCACACCTAAAACTTCTGAAACTGCTTCTTAGCTCCAGCCGCCTTTGTCACTTTGAGGACATTGAATCGCACCGTCTTGCTGAGCGGTCGGCACTCTCCGACAGTGACAATGTCTCCAACTGTGACGTCTCTGCAGAAAACCACAAATCAAAGATATTAAAATGAGGTACGGGTACTTCTGTCCTAGACAAAGCTAATGAAGATTAAGCCATGTTTGAGCAGAGATGTACAGGCGAGCTGCATCAGTGTTTGCCAAAGGCAGTGTCGTCAGAGCTTCTTGAGCTTGGAAGACCATCGTGAGAAAAACATCACTTGCAGCAGGTTATCATCTACTTTAATGGCTGGCTAATCTCATTTAGGCAGACAGATCTATTCTGGTGTAGGGCAAGTGTAAGTTATGTAGCTTTAAACATAACTGAAATTAACCCAGACCTCAAATTTGGCTGGGGCGTACAAGTTACTGCACCATTTTACAGAACTTAACCAAATTTACTGTGAAGCTAAAAAGATTGCCATAACAATTTGACTGTTCCATATTTTCAACAACTGTAGGAATCTTAAATTAAAAGCATGCAAGTACCTGAAGCAAGGTGAGAGATGGACAGAGATGTTCTTGTGCCTCTTCTCAAAGCGGTTGTACTTGCGAATGTAATGCAGGTAGTCACGTCTGATAACGATGGTCCTCTGCATCTTCATTTTGGTAACCACACCTGTAGACCAGACAAAAGGAGTTTTAATATCACAGCAGTTTCAATGGCCATTTCAGTGAACCCTAATAACTCTTTATTGGATCACTCCACTACATCAGTGTTGCCATTTGGCAGTGTCGTCACAACCCGGAGGGCTAGGAAGACCATCGTGAGAAAAACATCATTTGCAGAAGAGTGATACGAAACAGGTATATCAATGAAGTTTGTGGTAAGTTACCCTGTAAAGACACTGGTTCTGGCTTTGATTTCGTCACCAATCACCTGTACAAGGATATGTTATTTGCAGTCAGTTTTTTTCTCTTTGTTAAATACAAGGTGAACAATTGCCTTGATGTATCAATACTCCGTGCCAGGATGGACATTGTTGCCCATGTAGTGCTGGAATTGAGCCATTTTTCACTCATGTTCAAGACTTTACATCTAACTGCACACTTAATGTCAAAAGTAGCCAAAGGTCTCACCAAAGTAACAAAGTGTGCTACTGTTTTGCAATTTATATTTCTGTATTAAGTGTAAGATAACGTAAGTATCTTCAGTGCAGTTTTGTATACTTTTGATTCTAGATAGATTACGTACTTTGTATGCCATTTTATAAGAGTGTTTTTAAATTATCGCGTTCTGTTGCAACTTCCCAGACCAGCGCCAATGAGCTAGTAACGACTAGTGTAAAGTGTTAACTTACCAGAGAGGATACGGCCACGAATGGAGACATTTCCAGTAAAGGGGCATTTCTTGTCAATGTAAGTGCCGTCAATAGCCTGGTGACAACAATATATTGTTAAATATTGCGTAACGTTAGTGACGTTAAAAAAATAAAATAGTTTCAACTAGTGTGACTGCATCAGCATTGCCAAAAGGCATTATCGTCAGAACCCTGAAGGCTTGGAAGACCATCGTGAGAAAAACATCATTTGCAGCTAACAAATAACAAAAGCGTAGGGTTCCTATATTAGTTTGAATAATTTTCTAGAAAATTCAAATTACCTCTCTTGGGGTTTTGAATCCCAGTCCCACACTTTTGTGGTAGCGGGGGAGCTTTTCCTTGACCTCCTTGCCACCATCAGCGACCAGAACACGCTTCTTGTTCTGGAAGATGGTGGGCTGTTTCTGATAGGCCCTCTCGGTCTGTGAAACAAGATTAAAAAGTTAACCAAGTGTTAAATAACTCCGCCACCGAACTACACTTTCTACATATAACGATTCGTTCAGTGAACAACCGCCCGGCCTCGCTAAGATAACGTTAGCTTTTAGCTAGAAGTTAGCGACTTCCTCCTATTATGAAACACTAAAACCGACCTTAGCTGGAATTACATTTAAAAAATGATATTAAAGTTCGATGGGAATGTTACATTTGCAGTAGGGTTGTATAAAAAGCAAGGTAATATTAAGAATTAAGTGGTAACATCTGCCAAGTTAACCGAGTTAGCATCCCGGCTAGGTCAACGTTACACGAGGGTTTGCAGAACGGTAACAACGAATGTTAGATAAAGAAGCCTCAATGTGGGTTGAAATGGCTTATGGCTGTGTATGAACAGCATATAAAGGTATACACTAAACAGTTCTTGCTAAATGTCTTTATTAAAAGTGTAAAAATAACGTTTTAAATTCACCACGCCGTTTTCCTGAACGTACTTGTGCATCCGCCATCTTTGCCTGCCGAGTCGTAAAGAGGCCTGAAGATGCGCGCGACGAACTGAAGACTACGAGGCACAGGAAATGACGTTTACCAAAAGGCGAGGCTCCGTGCCCAAAAAAATGAGCACACTTTTATACTTAAAAATGTTCTGAGTAAGGTAAATTGAACTATTGACCTCATTGTTTATTTATAATGATTAGATAGATTATGTTTTCGATTTAACTTACTTTGATTGGTGTAGGCTATTTTATTTTACTTGTGCGCTAAGAATGTACATATGGTCTGCTGAATGTTAGGCTGTTAGCAATGTTATTAATAATAATAATAATAATAATAATACAAAATTCAAAACTGAATGCTCTTACAACAAAGTAATCAATGTAATGACGTGTAAGGGAGTGGAAGGAACATAAATAACTGCTTTGAAGTCCATATACAGTAGATTTCTTGGATTAATATTAGATTATGGTTGTATGTATGGATCAATGAATTAAACTTTAGTTTAAGAGTACTTTTGCTAGTAATAACTCCATGGATACGTCCTGATGCAACAGTAACATTATTAGAAAAAAAGAACGAAGATAGGAAGCTTATTGACATATATCGAAAGTTCACAGTTACGTCCAGCTCTACACAGATGCATCAAAGAGTTTAGTTAGTTAGTAAATTAGGAGTAGCTTTATTGTTCCAGAATCTAGGTTAAAAGTAGGGGGAAAGGATTAATGATAAATTAGCAGTCTACACAGGAGAAATGCTTGCAATATAGTTGGCAGTACAGTAGATACAAGATCACTGAGAGCAGTCATTTGTTCACACTCAAACTGATCGATAGCTCTACAACACAGCCATGCAGACAGCAGACCAGACATTCTGATTGAAGTACAACACAAACATTATAGAGCAATCAAATGCTAGGTCTTAAGTTTTGGGTAATATTTTGTATGCATACCGTGAATATTTGTATCAAAGGAAATGAAAGTGCGGATGAGGTTGCAGAGGAGGCAGAATAGAGCATAGCATACTACATTGTCAGAAATATGAGGAAGAAAGAAGGGTTTTAATTCGGAACTTCATCAAGATAAAAGTAGGCTAGCCGCAAGTGTGTCGACATATTCTACAAAATAGCTCAAGAAATGAGTGTTATTGAGTACAAGCCCATATTAGTATCTTAGACATAGACAATTACATAAGATTGCAAATAGCCCTATACGTTTATTAATGTTTTTAATTTGCTTTTTTATTTTTTAAGCTTTTAGGCCAAGAGGTTAGCTACTCCACACTTTATACCAGTTGTTGGCAGTAATGCACCAAATCGTTGTTTTGTCAACCAACAAAAAAACCTACACAAAGAAGAACATGAGCGCATGAGCCCGTGGGATTGGTTATGTTTAGGCTAAAAATATCAAGGCGAGCCAATCAGGGTTGAGTCTTCCCCTACCATCCTGCAAAAAAACTCCCAGCCCGTCTACGTTCTTTGCTGGTACGGAAGCGCTGATAGACAACAACAAGATGGCATCACACCCGGGAGGAGGCGATCAAGGTACTAGCTAGCATCAGCAAAAGAAATGGACTGTGTCATTGTTGTCAACAGTGTGGTAGACACAGATAATACCACCCAATTTATCAACTAACTATTGTTCTATGGCTGTAGCTTGTTTGCTTGCTAGTAGTAACTTTAGCTGAACTGACGTTAGCTAGATAGCTGCATGGTATGTTAGCTTGCATTTTCTCTGTGGTTAGGTAACGTTAACGTTAGCTTGGTTAGCAGATGGCTGTACAAGAGTGAGTTGGCAAGTAATTGAACAAACCCGAAACAGAAATCCGGAGACCAACGTTACGTTCTTTTAGACCGACAATAGTAAAGTGTCCTCGGTTTTCTGTTGTCCGATTTTATGTAGCTAAAGTTAGTCACAACATTGACTGACTTAGGTAAATTGACTAACGTTACGGTAAGTTTACAACTAACGATAACAGACTGTGGACATTATGTGCTGCTTTTGTTTACTGCAAATGGCTTCTGCAATGTTCTTTTACTGACGGACACAACTGATGTAAAGCACAGGTGTAACGCTATAAATTTGCGAACAAATGATCAACACTAGAATGTTTTCTTATCTTTTATTTCAAGTGTGGCTAATCTAAGTAAACTCACTTCTAAGTGGGGTATCGGTTTCAGATTGAAGTGACGGTAAACATACAGTTATACTGCCACGAATACTTCAGGTATTCACTCATTTGTTTCTAATATGAGATAACTGCGTTTATCAGCATGAGGATGATTTAACACTGACCTTTGTCTTTCAGGCAATACTAAAGACCAGTTACAGGAAGTAGGAGTCATTTTGTTAACAGAGTGAGTATATACTATACAGTTGGGCTCCTCATTATTGGTCTGGACAAGTAGAGCTGCGAAGATTAATTGATTGGTTGTCAACTATTAAAGGAATCTCCAAATGTTTGGATAATTATTTGTCTTTTTTTTTTAAATGAAAGACGTAAACATTCTTTGATTCCCCAATTTGTAAATGTGAATATTTTCTAGTCTATGACAGTAAACTACCTATCTTGAATTTATGGGCCAAACAAGACATTTGAGGACGGGATACTGGGCTTTTTAAAATACTGATGACAATTTTCACCGTTGTCTGACATTTTATAGACCAAACACCTAATTATTTAATAGACTAAATTATCAACAATTAAATATTAAGTTGCAGCTCTAGGCAAATAAGTGTGATCCCACTTCATTGCTATCTGTCTGTCTTCGTGAGTAGTTTCATCTTAAAGCGGGTTCAGCGTCATGGAGACAGCAATACTGAACTGACCAGGGCACAGCTGGGTGGAGGAGAGCTGTGCGACCCAAAACACAAGGAGCTTGCCCAGTGCCTGCAGCAGATTGGAGATGAGCTGGATGGAAATGTAGAGCTCCAGAGGTGACCTACCTGTCCGTTCCACTAATAATAACTGTATAATTAGCATGTTCGTAATGGCTACATGTTATTTTCCTACAGGATGATAAACAGCTCATCCCTCCGTCCCACAAAAGACACGTTTTTGCAAGTTGCCTTTGAGATTTTTTCAGATGGAAAATTCAACTGGGGCAGGGTGGTTGCACTGTTCTACTTTGCATGTCAACTCGTCATCAAGGTGAGTTTAGCAGCTTTTTTGTATCTCACCTCATTATGAAAATAAAACAAAGTTAGACACATCTGTATTATGGATTACGACTGAATAACAAATTTACACCTTCTCAGGCTCTTTTGACCAAAGTTCCGGATATCATTAGAACAATAATCAACTGGACCATGGAATACCTCCAAGAAAATGTGATCAACTGGATCAGGGAGCAAGGTGGCTGGGTAAGAAGCTAGCTTAAAAAATAGTAATTGAGCTTCTGCTCCTGATTGCTTGTATGACCCAGGCTGATATTTGTGTCTGTTCATGATTTTTAGGAGGGTATTCGATCCCACTTTAGCACACCCACATGGCAGACGGTGGGAGTTTTCTTGGCCGGTGTACTCACTACTGTTCTTGTCATTCGCAAGATGTGAGGGGTTTGTGAAGAGATGATGAAGATGAAGTATGCCTGTGGGAAATCGGGACTAGAACATGAAAGAGAACAGAAGGAAGGTTATGGCAAAGTGAACAAGTTGAACAGGAATGAGCTTGTATTTGGACACGAAGAGCCACTCTTTGTTTCTGCCTCCTTTTCATTTCCAAGGATTGGGAGTTAGACTAAACGCACTATCGCTCCCATGATTCCTATGCCACTGAGGAAGTGAGCCCAAAGTGGGCGGGGAGGTGGTGGGGGTGTCGGAAGGGTGGAGGAGAGTTTGTCAGACTTGAACAGGGAATGCATTTTAAGTAATTTATTTTTTACCCGGTACAGACAATTGCATATAAACATTTTGTTTTCTGTCCTAAAAGATAGATTGATGAAACTATTCTCTTTTCCGTTTTTCATTATTTTCATTTTAGTTTTATTTTAGTTCCACTTTGCTTTTCTGATCTTCCCACTCTCTCTAGCCACCTGACCATGGTGTCTGTATGCTAGAGAATCCATCTTCATATGTATTTATGAGTGTTAAGTGCTGTAAATTATCTGCTGGCAATTAACGTGTTGAAGGGTGTTCACAGCCCATCAAGTTAAAGAGATATTTTTTCGAACAATTATTAGATTTACCAGGAAAATGATATAGACGAA
Source organism: Etheostoma cragini (assembly GCF_013103735.1). Taxonomy (NCBI): domain Eukaryota; kingdom Metazoa; phylum Chordata; class Actinopteri; order Perciformes; family Percidae; genus Etheostoma; species Etheostoma cragini. The sequence goes on from NC_048421.1 coordinate 13,636,399, forward strand.
GAGAAATGACAACTCCCCTTGAATGCACAGCTCAACCTTATTTCAGTGGATGTGCCACAACAGGGACCTGTGTACAAAGTTGTTGCAAATTATGGAGTCACATTAATCTAGCGTAACAATAATCACATGCTCCTTTTGGGCATTCCAACTTACCAACATTAATGTGGCTCCCATTTGGAGAGAAAAAAATATCCTGCCTATTATTGCCTGTGCTGTGAATAGAGCCACATCTCACAAACTCTCATATCCCATATTGTATGGAAGACGTTATACTGCAGACACAGAAAGCCCTGGATTGCTCACAGGTGCTTACCTCACTTCACACATATTCAAAGTACTGTATGCTTACTTGAGATATTCAAAATCTTATCTACACAGCAAATGGCTTTTTATACATTTATTGTTTGTCAGTGCCTTGGTGTTTTTTTTACTATGAAATCACTTTGATATTCTCAAATTTTTCACCTTTTCTATCACATTTGTAAAGCTGAAATTAGTTTCCAGTCCCCCTGAAAATAATTTTGCTGTGGTCATTGTCTGTTGTAATATGGAAAATAAACCTTTTAAACTCTTGACTTTTGCTATGGATATGTACAATGTGGGTAGGAATGAGGATTATTTATATACTAAATTAATCTGATCAAATACCAGCTTGGTATGCTAATGTTAGAATTTAGATAAAGAACTGCTGTGCCCAGAGTGACCTGGAGCTCACCTGGTTTAGCATGTGCCCCAATTGGCTTGGTCCTTGGCAGCGGCTTGGTTTCTAATCTGACCGGCATCCCTTTGGTGTAATTCATTTTCTCTCCCCCATTTCCTGTCATTCTCAATCTTTCATAAAGGCAGTTAAAAGCCACAAGAAAAACAATCCATAAAATGCTGCAGCTCCACAGAGCCGCTTAGATAGCTGATTCTTAGTTTTGTCTAACTGTATTTTGAGTAACATATATTAAATGTGTTTTAAGGGAGGTACTGAAGGATATGATAGGATATAGACATTTGGTAATTTTGTGGTCAGCAAATTATACTGATCAAAATTATAAAGGCAACACTAGTTTTTGCCCCTATTTTTGTATGAGCTGAACTCAAAGCTTGAAGACTTTCTATGTACACAAAAGGCTTATTTCTCTCAAACATCATTCACAAATCTGTCTAAATCATTGTTTTTGAGTACTTCTCCTTTGCGGAGATAATCCATCCACCTCATAAGTTTGTTTTATCAAGATGCTGATTAGACAGCATTATTATAGCACAGGTGTGCCTCAGGTAGGCTACAATAAAAGGCTACTCTAAAAACTCTCTCCTGGTGACTGCTAGAGGAAAGGTTGGGGGGGGGGGGTGCCACTAAAACCACTGAGATTCAACCTCAAGGGCTCATAAAAATCCAGGCATTGCAGTCCTTTCAAAGTAACTTCATGTAAGACACCTTTAGTTCAAGGGGATTATGGATCTAGAAGATGTCTTATTCTGGACAAAGGTCCAGAAGACTGAGTTAGTGGTCAATAGCATCTATAACCTAGAAATAACAAATAATAAATAAATAAATATATACATAAAATGTTACTGGGAGACTGACTTAAATCCTAGATAATAATAAGTAATTAAAATATATTAGAAATGTCCAGTCACTGTGTAGGCTTGTGAACTAATGAACCAATATAGTATTACAGACTAGATTGTGAATGAGGTGAAACATCAATAATGTATCATACACTGCATAGTTTCATATGCCATTTAATGTCTCTATTTAAACATGCAATAAGAAAAGCTGGAACATGTAAATGTCACGGTGGTCAAAAAAGCTCAGTACTTTGACTGAGTAATTAGCACTTGAAAGACAAAAAGCTACCCAACAGCCCCTCCCATTATGACATTCAAATCCTAAGACATGTTTGTTAAAAATGTAATTCTGGTAGTTTTATTTTTTTTCTCATGAAAGCATTGTCCAAAACATTGAGACGAAAGACAGGAAAATATTTAGAACAATTGCAACAGAAGGCCACATGTACCGAAGGACAGTTAAGATGGACGCAGAGAGCTGTGTGGCTCTATCTCGTCTCCAGCACTCCGTCTCTGATCCTCCACCTCCAGCCAGAGCTGAAGTCTGGGGCGGGAACACAGTTAAGCTTTAGACCTGAATCCTGCACCTCCTCATCGTGAGCAACCTGCTGACCCTGCTGGGTTACTAGGGTGAAAACCCTCTCAGAGATCTAAAAAGGCAGAGACACACATTCACATTAAAACAGATGTGATCATGCTTTTTACAAACACTGAAACAGAACATTAATAGCTGTCTTTAAACATGAGTGTGGTAGGCTCCCAGCCCTCACCTGATCACTGATTCCAGTGGCGATGTGGCCCACCTTCACCCGGCGTGTCTCTCTGATGTGAATGCTTCTCTTGTTGAAGTCTCTGATGCAGACATCCACCCCTGAACCAATCACAGAGCAGAGAGATACATGTTACAGTTTAGTACTACATTAAATAGTTTAACAGATGAAGAGAGACTTTAATGTTTTTATCTCACCTTCAAAGCAGCAGGGTGGTGGTAGCTGTGTGTGACTCAGCAAATCCATACTGGAAACCTGCACGTCTGGCTGACTGTTGTAGGAGAAGACACCAGAGCTAAGGTCGTCTCCTGGGCTCATGGACCAGCGGCCCGAATCCTATAATAATGGGTTAAAAAAGAGGAACACAAGCCAAACAGTGGGTCTGTTAATACTTTAGTCAAAATGGATGACAACCAACAAAGGTCTTTTTCCAACAAATTGATCCGTTTTTTTGAAACAAAACTTTAGTTCTGGGATGACTTTTTAAAGTTTACAACCAAAAAAACCTTCCCAGAACTTGTTTCAAATGCCCTTTTCTGGATGTCTGAGATAAATGATAAGTAAACAAGGGTTTAGGTTATCAATCCAAACGATCATGACCTGAACATACTCTGTTGTGAATTCTGGGTTACCTTTTTGTCCAATGGTTCCCATGTGGAATAAGGGTCACTGCTAAGACAAGACAAGAGCTGCTCCTGCATCTCAGCAGAGTGGAGCTGGGACAGACTGCTCAGGTAGAAATCTGCAAACAAGAAGGAAAACAATGAGTAAGGTCAAACATTTAACACACGAAAGAAAGTAAGCAGAAGAAAGAGAAGATAGAGAAACCTCACCTCGCTCCAGTTTACGGAGCTCAAGTTCAGGCACGGTGGTGATCTTGTTGCCCCTCTTGTGGTTGGGCTCAGAGATCAGCGTTTGCGGACAGAAAGGTGAGTCTCGCTTTGACTCATTACAGCCGGCCTTCTTATTGTCCTCGTCATCATCACCATCCGGTTTCTCAGTCCTCTTCCCCGTTGTGATCCCTTTCACAGACTGTTGATGGTCATCCTCCTTGTCATAGATAAAGCTGCTGTTGATACGTTTCAGGGAGTCAGGAGGTTTGTTTGTGATATAGAGTGGCGCTGTGTAGGGTCCCTTCACTGGGCTGCTGAGTCCTCCCACTGCAATCACACACACACACATACAGTCTTCAAACTGTGGAGGACGATGCATCGAGGGGGTCATTTCTTTTAAAAATGTTCTCCCCCTCATTTATATAGTCTCAGGTTTTTTTTATTGTAATTTTTTTTTTACATATTTAAGAAATAAGCAGTGACAAACAATACACTGAGATGAAGAAAAAAATAAAAATAATTAAACAGAGGAAAGACGGGAGGGAGGGAGATTAATCTACACACACAGAAACAGACACGCACACAGCCAGACACAAGAAAAAGGTACTAAACACCTGCGCAAGTTAGAGGTCCGGGCTGTAGTTTTACATCATTTTTTTGAATAAAAAATAAATCAACATTTTTATTTATAGTTATTTTTGCCCTTAAAAGATATTGAACACCAGTCTAAGACAAAACAGTAAAGCATAGATCTCTTTTTAGTAAAAATCCTAATACAACATTTTTTATCAGGTCTCTACAAAAGGAAAGTAAGGCTACAATACATAGCTTTTAATTTTTTGTTATATCTCCATATCTCCGTATTTAGTTGTTTGCTAAATTTACTTACCTGTGTACTGTATGTATGGCTGTGTGTATGGATGCACCACTTGCATTGATACATTGTACAGGTTTAGTTACCTTCTTTCAGTGCTCTAGCAGTTTTCACTTTGAGGTCCGATGCTGACGCTCTCTTGGCTGGATCCTTCTTGAGTCCCGACTTGATGACGTCAGCTGTGAGAGGGCTACAGTCAGGTGGGATCTCCCTCAGAGGCGGAGGCTCGTTAGCGATCTGTAACCATCGGAAAGTCTGATGTGAATACTGCGAAGAGTGGACTGCGCATCGGCGATGAAACAGCGGGGTGTGGTGTCTGTGAAGTATACCTTCAGGTAAAGTCGACAGGTGTAGTATCTTGTCCAAGGTTGACACGCGTTGAGCATGTGCAGTAACATACAGCAGCTGCTCCACACATCTGCTTTGGCTCCGCGGGGTTCCCCTTTTACAATCTCAGGGGCCATGTGGGTCTCTGTGCCCTTCAGATCTGCATTGAATTACATTGGGAACATAATGAATTAATACACCAAAGTGGATAAATGACCCATCTTCTTAACGGAGTCGCTCAAGTTGCACAGTGTTTACCTTTGGAGCCACTGAGGCTCTGTCCCTGATTGTTGAGCCTCTCTGCGTGTCCGAAGTCACACAGGAAGGTGTCTCTACCGTCCTCCGACAGCAACACATTGTCAGCTGTGGGAAGCAAGCAGAGTTAATAATGCACTGCATTAGCACTGCTTTCCGTGACTTGTGCAGTATAGTTGTTGATGACATAATTAGAAACAGGGCAGCTGCACAAACGCAAAACAGTCGACAGACAAAGGAGCAAAATAAGATGGAAAAATTACGTCACCAAGGGACAGCTACTTTAGAAAACACTTTAATAATGAATGAACATGGAGTCTAGTAACAAACAGGTAGCAGATAAAGAGAGTAGGCGTCACTGCTTTGCTTTACCTGGCGCATTACAGACACCAGGTGGCGTCTGAGCTGCAACGGCACAATCGTGTTTGTCTCTTTGTTTCAGTCTGTTTTGTTTCCTCTCACTTAGTTCTCTTTTTGTTTTTCTCTTTCCTCTTTTTGTATATTTTTATTTTCATCTTCTGTCTTTTTTCTGACTCTGGACTCGCTGTCTTCTCTTGCTAACTACTTCCTGCTCCTCGTCCCATCCCCCCCCTCTCTGTTTCGTTCTCCCTTTCCCTCTTGCTCTCCTGATTCTGTGCACATGCGCCGCTTCTGAAGAGCAGCGGTGAGTCACACTGTGGGAAATTCCCAGGCCATAGTCTTCTCCGTGGCAGTCTGGTTTCACAACACAGGTGCTGAGGATCAAATCTACTGTATATGCGACACTTGTGTTCCACACAACAGCTGCACACAAAGACACAAAATCCTCGGTTGAGAACTAAATCTGATTCTTCTATTATTCTCTCTGTATGTCTTTGTTTTCCACTAGGTACCACAACAAATAAAAAGTCAAGCTGACACATTTAGTGTTACTGGTATTACTATTGTGCTAATTCGATCCGTACAATTATGGCTGTTAAAACTCATCTTAAAAGTGTTTATGGGCTGATCCCAATATCTGAGCTATTTAAGTCTTTACATTTACATTCATAGTTGACATAGTTAATCGCGCTACGATAGATCAAGGACACAATATTATTACAATCTATTACTTACTTGTAGACAGTAAAGAGATAAACATTTAGTTTTCACCCAGGTGTTTTTTGGGGGGGGGGAAAGTATCAAAATCTGCTTCTTGCTTTTGCTGTTTTTTCACAAACAATGCTGAAAATTACTCAAATACTTTAGATTGCTTAGTTCTTTTTATGATTAGAATAAATAATGAAGATGGTTACTCTGAGTTTAAAACCTAGTGGGTTCAGGACATACCCACTAGTATGTATACTAGTAAGTATACATACTACATTATGTTTTTAAATGCCTGATTGTCTTTAGAAAACTGTGGGAAGAATTTTTGTCATGACTTAGATATGTCAAGCATCAGTAACTATGCGGATACAAGGATACACACCCGAGAGGTCAAATCAGTTTCTTTATGACATTTTAACCATTCGTGTCCTGACTTTTTAGTATAACTCAGATGACACTTTACACACTTTCACATTAATTTAACTGAAAAAGAAATTGTCAAAATATGCCATTGTATAACATACCTTTAATGTCTAGATGTACCACTTTTTTCTTCCCTAAGTACTCCAGTGCTGTTAAGACCTGCGAGTGGTAGTGGAGACTTAGGTCCTCTGGCAGCCGGCCGCGCTCCGCTATCAGCTGGCCCACAGAGCCTGGAATAGCAGATAAGGTCAGACCAGGATAAAGATCATGTCTTGTGCTAATATTTTGCCATTTACAGCATCTGATTACACTATTCCTTCTTTTATGACCAGGGATTTGATGACAAAGGAAAAGTGTGAGGTATGTCGTTGTGTTTATCGAGCAGGCCCGTAACTCCCATAACAGTTGCGTGGTGTAATTTGGACCGTAACACTTCAAGGAAGCTCAACAGTCATTTCTGGCGTCCCAGAACCACCCACCTCTACATCTCAACACAAATCACATCCGTTTTTTGAAATTTTTCTGTAATCTTCCTTATTCTCATGTGTTTGCGCTTAATTCATCACATATCACCCAACAATTTCCACCCTAACCCTTAATCTCAACATCAGCAGTGAACACTGGCAGAATGTGATGCGTGTAAAAGGCAGAATGTGATGCTTGTTTACCAGATTTGTGGTCCATGAAGAGGACAACATTAGGCCCCTCTCTGACCACTCCGAAGAGTTTCACCACACGAGGAGATCTGAGGGCACTCCACGCACCCACCTCCTCACTGATGAACCTCTTCAGGGCTATCTGTGAGAAGAGGATGGAACAAAAGAGTGAGCACACTTTAAAACTAGGCAGTGGGGGGGAAAAAACCAAGAGGGCGAGATGCTCTGCGTTACCTTTTTGACAGCAAATTTGAAGCCTGTGTTGACATCCTGAGCACTGTGTACTTCACCATAGGAGCCCTCCTTGATAAACTGTGAGAGGACATACTCCCTCCCTTCCTTGTATTCAGAGTCCACGGGCTGGATTTTCTGATAGAATAAGACAGACTAAGTTATTGTGGCTGAACATCATTTTAAACCGAGACAGAAAGTAGACTTAAAACAGAACGTACGTCATTGTAAAAGATGATTCCCTCATTGCTGACAGAGTCAGCTGCAGAGAGCTCATCTTCCTCTTCTCTTACATCCCTCTCCACATCTTTGAAAAAGGGCAACGCGTAGCACGGGTCCCCCTGGCTGACGCTGCCCCTGAGGCCGGCAAGAGCCAGTGAACAGTCTCCCAGACTGCTGAGGGAGTCTGAGTCACTGTCCTGCCCATAGGAATGGAGACTGGAGACGATGGCCCAGTTTAGAGGAGAGCAGCTCGAGCCTTTGTTGTAGATCTGTCGTCTGTAGAGAGAAGGCTGCTCTTCTGAGCTTTCAGTGCTGCTACAGCAAGAAGTACTGATGTCGCTTCTCCCTCCGAGAGACGACGACTCCTTAGGACACAAGCAAAAAGCATGGCTGATCAGAATCCATGGTGTTTACATTCTCTGGTGTGTTTGCTCAGGGGCTAAAAGTTCAAGGCCATGAGAGGCAGCTTTGTCTGAATTCAATGATTCATTTCCACAACACAGGAAAGCAAATGTTTGCATGGGAATATCTAGAGGACGAGCCTCCGATTACCAAAGAATGTGGCAATTTTCCTTGAGGATGATTCACAAGGTAAACACTTCTTTCTCCTTTTTTTTTTTCTTCTTTCTTTTCTGCTTTTTTCTTTTAAGAATACAAAAGTTTACAATGTACCAACCTACGTCTCAATGGCAGTTTCAATAGCTTTTTCCGATGTTACACTCAATGAGATGCGAAGGCTTCTTACCAGGATCCGAACCAGGGAACTCCCACTCTCCTGTTCGGGCACCCCAGAGGGCATTCGATGCCTGTGTCGCTGCTTCTCCTTCTTCTTCTCCAGTTTTTTCTTCCACTTGCGCTTCTGTCTCTTCCTGATCTTCTTTTTTGGAGAGAGCTGTGCCAACGAGCTGCCCGGCTCCTGGACGGAGGCTGTGGTTGGGCACGCCACATTGTTGTGCTCTGAGGAAATACTGGAGCAGAAGTATGGCAACAATGTAAATTTCAGACATGGCATTAAATAATTCAGCATAGCGTCTTTAAAAAAACATGGATTGTGAAATGCAGAGGCAATGTTGTCGAGGCAATGTCGTACCTGCTGGTGAAGCAGTTCGGGGAGGGAACAAAGCGGTCAATGCAGGACGTACACAACTCTTGGGAGTCCTGGGTTTCACCTGCAGAGAGCACAGTGTTAATGTTACACTCTCTGTCCAAGCAACTGTTATTTGATTTGTACTTCTTTTAATCATAAAGCCATAATTACATTCAGCTTGGGCAATGAAGGTTGAGGTCTTCAGTGGCATTTCTCCCACATGCTCTGCAGTCCCATGTGTCAATACTTTGTTAAACAAAGGTTTGAAACGGAAGTCCATTTTGCTGCTCTTTCCCTCCTCTTCCTCCTCCTCCTCCTCCTCCTCGTCCTGGTCTGCAGCTGAGCAGGGTGGGTACGACCCCTTTAGCTCAGCTTGGGATGACCCGGAGAAGGGTGCTGTTGAGTTAAAAATTCTTTGCCTCACCGCCATTTCATCTGCTGGATCTGGAGAGAGAGAGCGAGAGAGAGAACATCATAAGCAACTGATAAACCAAGTGCTTTCTCTACAATCGTACCAATGGCAACATTTATGTCAAAAGTCTTAATTTTTTAACTTAGAATATACGTCAATACCTCTATTCAGCTCTTTTTGAAAATCTTTTTTTGTAAAGCCTGAATGTCATTGTGTTTCTGAGTAAAGAAAACTGATCAAACATCTTTGCATAATAATGAAGTTTGCTGAACACATGCTGGCTGTGTTATATTTGTAAGAGTTTACAGTCATAAGAAGAAGAAGAAGAAGAAGAAGAGGGCTGTTAAAAGGAAACAATCAAATCTTTAAATTTGGGAATGGAACACGCAAACTTTAAAAGTGATTTGATTATTAAAATTGTTGCTGATTAATATTCTTTCAATCAACTAATTGATTAATTAACTAGTCATTGCAGTTGTAGTTTAGAATATTTTAAACAGTATTTTAGAGAGGAAATGCAGTGGCAATACATTTGTCTCCCTACAAACTGTGCTTTCAACTGATCTTCCCATTTACTAACTAACTAATTTAGTTGGACATTTAGTGACATGTAGGCCGACACAATGTCATTGCATCATTTCTATACAGTAAATCACACAGTTGTATCCCGGATGCCGGCCAAACTTAGACCCGCCCACAGCATTTGAGGTCGGGAAGTTTGTTCATAGTTAGTTAAAATCTGAGTATGACATCAGGCTAACACAGACCAATGACTGACCTTTAAAGATGCTGTAAAGTTTGTGCTTCTGAAAACTGCTTCCCGATAACGTAATGCATGAGTTTTTAATTATCTGCTCCTGCTAATGTTAGTGTGATGGTACCTAAAAAGAGAAAATTATTGACATCCAAATATGTTTGTTTTTTCCAAATTAAAAGTTCTGCTGACTTTTATATATTTTTTTTAGTTTGTTTGATTCTTAATTTAGTTGTTTTATTTTTAAGGGGATAGACCACCACCAGGCCTAAACAGAAAATGTTATTTCCAGGATCACATGTTGTAATCACGCAAAGCAGAAGAGCTCATATACTTGACTCAACTTAAGAAGTTTACTCTCGTCAACAGTAATATGCACACATTCCGATGAAACAATGACAGATTTTGTACTGTGGGTGAGTACATATTAATCTGCTGCTTTATAGCTTGTTATAGAGTTTTACATATTTGACTGTGTCAAGCAGGTTCAGGAGGATCATGATGATCACTTCAACTGAAACTCTGAAAGTTTGCGGTGAGCAGATGAGACAGGCAACTCAACCCTGGCCTTGTTTTGACAGTTGCAACTGTGTTGTTAAATGCAAGTACTCTGTTTCACTCTGAGGAACTAAGCTACAGCACATTAGTCCAGGCTGAATTTCCAGTGAAGATTTGCACGATTGACTGCAGATGGCTTGGAGGTTATAATCATCAAACCATGTATGACTGTAAAATCAGCACCTTTGGACACACTCCTTTCATCTCAGCATTGGTTATATGTGTTAAATGCAGTTTTAAAGGCTCAAACTGGGACTACAGTCATCATGTTGTTCCAGTGTGTCAATTACAATTAACTTCTCCTTGTCACTCAGCTTTTGTCTTTCTTTACTCTTTCTACAAGTACAGATATTCTTGTTTGAGGTCTTGATAAATCCTGGTATTTACACTAAAACAATCGCAAGGCCGCCAAAACACTTTCCCAGTAAGTTCTGCACATTCTTTCTCTCATATATACTATGTATACAATACTAACAGAGTACTACTACAAGTAATAGTAAAGAAAAACTGACATTATATTGTAGTCAAATTTCAATGAAAGCGTACGAGTAGTGTCGTTACCTTGGGTGCAGACTTCATGCACTGCAAGATTAACTACAATAAAGCAATTCAACTGTCACTTCCTTCTTAAAATGCAGCCGGTGCTCTGTAAGCCGGGCGTAAAAAACCACACCCCAATGAATTTACGTGGAAAGGAAATAGATAAAAAAAAACTGCAATACACACAACCACAAAAACAACTCTGTGTATGTGTGAGGCAGAGGGGCGTGTAGACGTACCAACAGATGCCAATCTGAGCTGCTATCTCTCTCCCGGGTCTCTGCTCTGAATAATCTGCCGTCCACATTAGTGAAAGGTGCTGTGTTTGTCTGCCTTGTCCTTCATGTTCTGATTCTCAATAACGTCTCTGCTCAGTCCCCTGCCGCTCTGCTTTCATGCTGGCTCTCAGCCAACAAGGGGAGGAGTTGGCTGACAATGACTTATGGGAAATGCATCTCCACTTCTCCATATTCCCCCCCCTCCCTGAGCTCCCTCCAACAAGGCTGGCTTACTTGCTCTTCCCTCTGACTAGATTAAGGGATAACGTGTTTGGTTATGCTTTTGATGATCAACTGTGAACTTTGGACAGTGTAAAAGCAGAAAATAAATTCATTTATATATTCATTACATTTATAAATTAGTTTGTAATTAGGGCAAACATATGCATTGGTCTGTGCATGTTGTTAAGACTTTCTGACTTTCTGCACAGAAATGCAATACTAAATAAAATGCAAAGAGTTGTGTGAACTTTCATGTGCTCTGACATCCTAATGACCATGTGCCCTGTAGTCAGCTAATGTATATAATCTGTCACATGTCATGTCACACTCCCACATACTCTCCACTATATGATATGTCATGAAAATTTCAAACTACAGTTTTTTACATTCACATTCTGACATATTATGAGGATCTTGTGGAAAATATTTGCCACCAACAGAATTGGAAAGAATTTGGAGCAAGCGTGTGAGCTGTCACATGAAATACGAGGCGTCTTTGTCTATCCAAAATAATCTCACTTGTTTTTAGGTTTTTTTTCAGCAGCAAAAACAACTTACTCATATAAAAACCACCTCAGAACACAACAGGAAATTCAGAATACCACTGAAGAGGCTCCGCCATTAACCAAGAACACAAATCTCAATGCAAGTTGCTCACTGCCTCCTTAGTGTAAAGGAAACACATTGCTGTCATGGCAACAATAACTTAAAGAAGATGAAAGAGGGTAAAATGATTGTAACATTGACAGGATTAGGGTTAGACAATTAGGTTTTTGTTTTGGTTACTTTCATTGCAACCGACTGGTTCAAAACCTTTTTGGCGGTGGGAAAAAAAAGTCTAATGAACCCATGTTGCATATTTGTAACAGCAGTGACTCAACTTAAATCAACAGAACCTGACATGGATAGTGAGTATAAGCAGCAAGACACAACATGGCTGCTGAACACAGGATAGAAAAAGGTCTGAAGTCTCAAACTTCATCAAATGATAAGGCGTATAAAACTGAGAAAAGCAGTTAGGAATGCAGCGTTCTAGATCTAAAACCATTTGTTGATCAACAGAAAGTTAATCTGAATCTCTTAGACCTCTATATTACTGAATCGACTATCTTGTTGGTCTGACATTAAAAAAAGAATAGGTAGATCAATCAATAATAACAAAAGTCATCAGTTGCAGTTATCAGAAAATAGTAAATAAAATGCCCATCACAGTTTTCTCAAGCCCAAAGTAATGTCTACAAATTGCTAGCTTGTTTTTAGGAATTCAAAGTATTTAAAATGACAAGAAACAGAGAAAAGTGGCCATCCTCACAGTTGAGAAACTGGAATGAATGTCAACAGGAAAGGAATTATAAACTTCAAACACACAGAGATAGTAGTTATTATCGGCTGTTGCATTGGATTACATGAGATTTTACAGATGTACCTAAAAAGTACAGTGGTACACAATAACCATACAACACATGAAGTGTTAATTATAATCTAGATTTGCAAAGAAATCCCAAGTTAAACTCCACAGACAGCTAGTGGCTATATTGAGCCGACTTCTGCTGTACACCCACGCAGATTAATGAAATTCCAAAGCCTTTAGTAAGGACAGGGAGAAGGGTCTCAACCTGAAGCTGGCCACAAGAAACACACAGCCAAGAATTCTTCGGGGAAACGCCAGCTGTTTCTCAGGAAAACGTCCTAGTCCTAGACTGCATATGTCCAGAAGAAAGCATCTGCATGCCATGACTTAAAGTTCTCTACACCTCTCTGTCTCTTCTTTCCCTTTTACTTCTCTATTAACTATAATGAAGGAATCTATCTGTTAATACTTTGTCCTCTGCCTCTAACGTTTTCTGCAAATTTTCACTCCAGAATCATGTTCTGTACATCAATTGTGGTCATTTTATAATGATAATTTTCCTTGAAAATATAGATAAGAAGATGTAGGCTGTTATTTGATCACAGTTGTGTTCATGTTTTTTTTGTTTAAATCAGTGAGAACTGAATATGTTGGGTTTTGTTAATCAGACAAAAGACATCAACTTGAATTATGGGGAATTCTAATGCACCTTTTCACTATTTTCTGACAACTAATAATAATAAAAAAGGTCTAACTGATTAAACTGCAGATTAATGGATAATGAAAATGATCCTAAACTGTCAATATACAAATTAGAAGATTCATCAAAAGCATGAATTACCTACAATTTGACTGTTGTGATGCCAGGACATTATTAAGCAGATTTAAATCCATATAACGTAAAGTTTCAGGAAGCAATGATAGTTTAATTCCAGCATGTATAACGTGATATCTGGCTTTACATGTAAATCGTTTATACTATGTTATTGTATTACATGTGAACTAATAGCTATGTAGTAAACTCTGCTTATAGTGTAGAAGTGCACAAGAGTCGCCCCCTACTTTGAAGGTCTTACAATGTCCTTTCTGCACTTTATTTGCCCGCCCGCCCAACATGAAATAGGCATAAAGCTACTCTTATGGGGACTTCTAGGTAAAGTAAGTTAGTAAAGGTAGATTGTTTTGGGCACCCAGAAAGCTCAGTTGGCAGAGCGGGTGCCCATATATAAAGGTTTACTCCTCGACGCAGCGGGCCCGGGTTCGAGTCCGGCCTGCGGCCCTTTGCTGCATGTCACTCCCCCTCTCTCTTCCCTTTCATATATTCAACTGTCCTGCCAATTAAAGGCCTAAAATGCCCAAAAAATAATTTAAAAAAGTTAGATTGTTTTCCCTGAAAAAGCTAATAGGCTATAAGCCGTTCATAACATAACAAACACCAACAGTATAGTGGCACGGGAAGAAGTCCAAGCTGGAGACAGTTGTTTTAATCATAAACATCTGGCGCATTCAACATGCGTTTTGAAAAGGTTTTGGCGACATGTACTTGTAACTTCTAACTTTTACTGGGCCGACCTTCGTTGTCTACAAACAACATATAGCTAAACATAGAAATATACCCTTTGTCTACGGATATTGCTGTGTTGTTTTGGGAGAGTGTGTCTCTCGCTCTCAGTGTAGCTACTAAATAATAACTTCCTGCTAGCCACATACACCGCCATTTCACACCAAACTTAGTCCTTTTTTGCCATTCGTTAAGAAGTCGAACTTTCCAAATAAGACATCGTTGGCTTAAGAGAGCAGAGAAGACTGGAGGTCGTAAAACTGGTTAAACTATTTATTGAACTATAAATGTAACGTAGATGGTTCACTTACCGATCTTCCTATTAGGCGTCGGCTGATGGCGATCAGATCACTGTAGAGCTAAAATGATCATTTCCGGTTTTCATTTCAGAGTAACATGTTCGTAAAGTTAGCTACAATAATGGGATGCACAATCCTGATACAAAATGTTGGCTATTATGATAACTCATTCATTGCTCTGATGATATATTATCGATCTAGTAAAATGTTTAGCATTTTTGGTAAGTGACAGTTATGTTTTTAATTTGAAGCTAAAATGTTCGTATTTCCTGTTTATAGGTAAAGTCTAAATTGGATCCGCTAGGAGGATCAACGTAGTTAGTTTTAGGCATGAGGAGTGGTGATTGGTTAGGATTCTGATAAGATTACCAAGGTAAGCCAATCATAGGCAGGATAAGGCGGGCCACGAGGCATGTCCTTTGACGTCGACACGTCTAGCAGGTACGATCTAGCATCTCCAATTTACCAATTTTCACAAACAAGTTGCTGTTCACTTTGGTCTCATTTAAAACACGGGTTCTCTCCTCAAGTATATCATTTGGAATAACAAGGACATATTATTCAAAAACAAATCTAGATCAGGTTTACCAGTGATATTCTATCTTTCAAACAGATGGTCAAGAGAGGGCCGTAAGTTTGAAGCAGGGACGCAATTGGCACTTGAGTTTTTGACACAGATCAATTCCTGAGGAAAAAAAGACAATATGAAAGTCATTTGTTAAGGGAAATTAACCAGTGTTGTAGTACACTTGGACCTAAATTATCAAGGGAAAAACAAATTGATGGAGTTAATGGAATAAAGTCCAGTAAGATGAGCTACTGTAGCCTATATCTTGAAAGTGCATGAGGGGCTTTATAAGGTCAAGAGCAAAATGGATCGAGGCAGGTGAAAAGAACTCTTCACATTTTTAGTAGTTTGGGAAAAATAGACAGCAGCAAAACTCAATTACTGACTTAATGACAAATGGGATAGAAAGCAAAGATTTTAAAAGTATAGAAACATAAGTTTTCTCATTTTACTCCAAATTGTAGGCTACTCTTCAAATTATTCTGATACAGAGGCTAATTATTTGTTTGATCAAATCAAGAATGTTATCCTATGCATTGATGATTCCTTAAAAGATATTTGCGAGTCAGAGCTGAGAATCGAGGAGTTGGATTGAGTTTTTTCTAAGATGAAGGTGAACAAATCTCCGGGGACGGATCGACTCACAACAAATTTCTATAATTTCTTTTGGAATGATATGAGAAATTTGCTATTTAAAGCGTTACTGGAATGCATAGAGAAGAAAGAACTGATGTCATCTATGAAACAAGGTCTACTTTGATTCCTAAATCTGGTAAAGACAAGAGAATTTGAGATCATTTGAGACCAATTACACGGTTGAATACTGACTACAAGTTACTATCTTGTTGCTACTGGACTAAAGGGAGGTACACAATCAGGTTTTTTGAAAGGAAGGTCAATTCACAATAACATAAGACTTGATTTAGATTTACTGGAGTACAGTGACATGATTCAGGATGGTGGGTTTATTTTATTCTTGGACTTTTATAAAGCATTTGATTCTGTTGAACATCCCTTTATCTTGAAAACTTTGCTTCATTTTGGATTTGGGGAGAAATTTAGGAATATAATTGGGATGCTGTATAACGGCATTAATAGTTCTGTAACTTTAGGACATGGCACTTGTCCCCGATTTGAGATTAAGAAGGGAATTTGTAGGATTGACAGGATTGCAGCAGCTCTCCACTGTTATTCATAATGGTAGAAGAAATGTTGTCCATTTTGATCCAGAATAGTTTCATTAAAGGGTTAGCTGTGAATGACAGGCAAATTAGCATGAGTCTATTAGCTGATGACTTTATATCTTAAAAAATGAAAATCAAATTCCCGTGGCCTTAAAAATGATTGACCAGTTTTCAAGACCTTCAAGCTTACAACTGAATTTAGATAAGTGTGAAATGTTATCATTACATGATTATCCTTTGCAACCTTTGTATAAAATAAAAGTCAAGTCACAAGTTATTTCCAAGGATAAAATAACTTCAGACAAAATGAAAATATGGAACAATATAGTGTAAATAAATCTTAAATAGGTGGCTGCAGAGAGATATCACCATCTTCGGGAGAGTCTTTTTATCCAAAATGGACATCTTAGCCAGACTTATTTACCCAGCCTTCACTTTACCCATCTCTGCAAATATCAAAGCCATAAACAAGGTCAACTTTAATTTCATATGGAGAATACAAATGTCAATACATAAGGAAAATTGACATAGTTAAAAATTATGAAGATGGAAGAGAAAATGTGATTGACTTTGATATAATGAATGTTGTCTTAAAATTGAAATGGTTAAAATCTTTTATTAATAACAAGCCATCCTTTTGGTTTAGTGTCTCCAATTTAATATTTTCCAAAATGGGTGGAATAGACTTTCTTCTGCGATGTGACTCTAAATGCAGTTCACTACCAATCAAACTTTCCGCTTTCCATCAGCAGGTCCTTCTCTATTGGAAGTTAATCTATAAACATAATTTACAACTCGTAATACCCCAGTTTGGAATAATAGATGGGCCTACATATTGGTAGTTAGAAAATCTGTGTACATGGAGGAATGGAAATCCAAAGGAATCTGGGCAATTGATCATTTTATGGATGGTAATATGATCTTGTTACAGCACGAGGAGTTTGGTGAGAAATATCAACACCAATACCATGCCAAATGTTATAATAGTTGGTCGAAAGCTATACCAATGTCTCTAAAATCAATGGTGAGAGAAGAGATTTGGTACGCCAAAGTTTCTCCTGGTCTGAGGCAGCTCTGCTTAGAAATAATTGCTTTCTGTGACTATAAACAACAACAAAGTTTTGAAAAATATTCAATTAAAGGAATTCTATCAGAATAAAATATATGTTGAAAGAATTTGGTGATGGAGAGGTCAAGAAAATAGGGAAAAGTTATTTCTCGATTCCTCTTCTTTTGAAGATGAAAGAGGTCAACTTTAAAAAAGGTCATGAAATCTACCCTACAAACAAATTCTTAAGGTAAAGATTCAATTTTGATACAAATAACTGTGTTTTTTTGTGAAAAGGAAATTGAGAATCTAGAACATGTGTTTTTTTCTGTGTGAGTTGGTGCGACCCCTCAGGAAAGATCTGCAGAGCTGGTTACAGACCAGATGCCACCTCTGACAGTGATGAATATAAAGTTTGGTGTTTCTGTTGAAAATCAGAAGTAAGATTTCTTTCTCAACAATTTGATGCTTTTAGGAAAATATTATACACATAAATGCAGCTATTTTAAGACCAAACCCTCCCTGATCCACTGGGAGAATGAGCTAAACCTTTTGTACAAGTCACTGAAATGGGTTAAGGATGGAAAACCCCATGATTTGGTTTATTAACTTTAACTTTATTAACTTTTCACTTAATTTGAGATAGCCCCTTTTATTTATTTGTTTATTTACTTTCTAATTTCTCTCTTTTTTTCCTTCTTCATTTAATTATATGCTCAACCCGAGGAAAAAGTTCATTTTTTAATTTTTTTTTTTTTTTTTAACGCCTTGTTTGTTTGTATATTTGTATTCTGAAAGACTAAAATAAAAAAAATGAAAAAGATCACTTCCTGAAAAAGACAGAGAAGGAAATACTCTTCTTGAGGTATGAACATTGAAGTGAATTTAAAACGTAGATAATACTTAACTCATATAGCGTAGGCCAACTACACACACGTCACACCTCTTCTAGGCTAGTTCAGAAGAGGTTCTGACCTCTCTGACTGAAATAAAGATGGATGACATGACAACTCTCCAAAAGTAAAGCTCGATCGTCCTCTTGTGGCTGGCTGCAGTGTAGGACATGATCCCGACCCCTGATGGGACCTAACTGTCTATGGGACATGAGCTACATGGGACATGGGCTGTATGGGACATGGGCCAAACTAAAAAATCAAGAGATTTTCTTTTGTGGGTGCTATGGGTTGCTCGACTTTTCAGTGAGGGTGTTCTGAAATTTAGAATTTCCCCTCTTTGTTTTACTGATTTTGTATAAAGCACTTTGAATTGCCCTGTTGCTAAAATGTGCTATAGCCTAGTCTACAAATAAAGCTGCCTTGCCTTGACACTCACACGCAGATCGCACCCGCTGCGGTCTGTCGCGAGCGAATGAGAGAGAGGGAGAAAGAGGATTTTTTTATGCACTATGGTTGCCGATATCAACAGCACCAAAAAAAACCTATCCGCACATCGTACATATTTCACATACCAGCCACCAGGCTGGGTTTACACAATCATCCCTGCAGCTCTCATATATAGCCTACCGTTAACTAGCGGTCTGAGCCTAATGCAGAAGGAATACATGAGCCAGAAGAGCCTTCTCAGTTCTAACATAGACAGTCAGAACAAGTTTGAACCATAGACTTTAGCCAACTAACCATATGTAGGCTATTACGGTCTTTGGTTATAACCATTGACTGTATATCTATATTAACGGTCTATGGTTATAACAGAGGGGCTGACCAAATCCCAAATTTGTCGGAAGTTCGTCGGTTTTCTATCGTCAGGCAACACGTTCACTGCAGGCTGTCTTAACGTTCCAAAGATAAAGAAAGGAGTAAGGAATTAGAATCAAGTAGGCCAGGGCTAAACTATTGTTTCACGACGAGGTTTTCTGTCATTTTAGGTATTCCTCATCACGCTAATGTAGGCCTATTGTTCAAGTTTTCAATTTAGTAAAACATTGGTTATTTGACGCTATACAACTTGGAGAAACGTCATGATTGACATCTGTAATTAACTGGCGATTGGTCGGACGGGTTTATGGGCGGGATTTGGATAACGTGCAGCTTCAGGCGTACTGCGCAGACTCTGGCTCCCAAAGCACTACACAACATCGCCTGTACACGGGATATTTTGGTTTCAATTTTGTACAGTGGGAGAAAGTGGAGAGGAGACGCGTCCTCCATCTATATAGCCTACAGTCTACAGGCTATCTAACATTATAAGTGGCCTGACAATTTTATTCCGCTCTTTCCGGGCTCCCAGCAGAGTGTTCACTGTCCCTCTCTCAGTAGGCCATAGGCTACTGACCATGGCTGGACTATATGGGAGCAACGGCGCAGCGGAGCGTATCGGACACATCACGCGGGCCCAGAGCTTCAGCGCCTGTCACCGACTCCACAGCATTCACTTGAGTGATGAGGAGAATAAACGAGTTTACGGAAAATGCAACAACCCCAATGGTCATGGACACAACTACAAAGTGGAGGTAACGGTGCGTGGAAAGATTGATTCGCTCACTGGTATGGTCATGAACTTGACAGACCTGAAGAGGTGCATTGAGGAAGTCATCATGGTTCCACTGGACCATAAAAACCTGGATAAGGACGTCCCATACTTTGCCAGTGTTGTCAGCACAACTGAGAACGTGGCTGTTTATATCTGGGACAACATGGTGAAGGTGCTCCCATCCAACCTCCTCTACGAGATTAAGATACATGAGACCGATAACAATGTCGTCGTATATCGAGGAGAGTAGAGTGTTGACATAATGAGATGTTTGTTCAGGCAACCCTTGACATGTAGGCCACAAGTGCCATTCATTGCATTACTATTTAGCAAACTTCACTGTTTGCCCACAAACGACTGCAGGCTTTGGTTAGTTAAACACTAATAGGTTACAGATTTATTAAGGTTGATGGCTGGTATGGATGATTATTTTCTATGATTGTTTGTTACACATAAGATTGTACAAGATTGTGTAGCACATCCCAAAGTTCAGTATATTCTTGTAAAAAGTCTATTCTTGTAAAGGTGGAAAACATTAAGACCAAACGTGCTTATTAACCCTTGAAACAATGTCTACTTGTGGACCCTGATTGCAGTGTGTATTTTTCTACAGGTTGTAACCAGGTTAACCAAATACCAATCTTGAGTTTTCAGTTTTTTATTAGAGAGATTTTTAAAGGCCTGAAGAAATTAGATAAACATTTAAACAAATGTGTGAGAAATGTGTTACCTTGAGGAAAGTTGCACATCAGCCTACTAAATAAAGCAAATTATCATAGCAAATAATCATTCTTATATATGTGGTGTCAAATATTGCATGCATGTCTATTTTATCTTTAATAAATCCATTCCATATGTTAGCAGTAAATGGCTTTATCCCCAACATTGACAGTTACACCCATTCACAGTGAATTTACCACCAGAGTGTTTCAACTGAAGAGAGTAGGAAGAATACTCTGATTTAAAACATTGAAAAAAGGATCAACAAAAATCTCTGACAGTAATGTGTAATGTGTTTGTGGGATTTTTACACTCAGAGCAGCACACTGGTTTACCATGGCAACCTGTGAACTAGCCAAATAGTGACATCTAGTGGTACCAAACTGTACATATCTGAAGTTGTTGCATTAAAGTTGCATTTTGACAGAGATTAAATTATTTCTCACAATAAGAAGTAGGCTATAGGTTGCCTGATGTGAAATCTAAGGTAATTATACTGTAATAAGATTTAATTGATTAGGTATAATACTTCTTGCAAGCAATTAAATGTTAAGCTTTGCGCTGGTGTTTATATTCTGTACTTCTGAAGTTGAATGTGACCAACATTTTAAAGTGTAGGGCAATAAAATGTAACAGCCATATCTATTTAGACTAGTAAACCTATGGTCGGTTTTAATGGTGTTACCAATTATCTGACCTGGACACATTCAAAACACTAATCAAAACACACCCCTTCAGATTAGCTCACTTACAATAGGCTTACATTTGTCACCTGATAGTTACTGGTTCTATTGTTTTTAATTATTTTTAATATGCTTGTTTTATGCGTTGGTTTTATTGCGTATGTGTTTTTAATGTGCTATATGTACTGGTTTTACTGTAAAGTGTCTTTGAGCACTATTTAAAGCGCTATATAAATAATGTGTGTTATCATCACTGTTTAGGGACTTATTCAAAAAAAAGTGCATGTTTGCATATAAAAAACACAAGATGAACATAATAAACCTGAACAACCATGTTTTTACCTTTGCTAGATGATCTTGTAGTCTACCCTTTTCAATACCAAATAAAATCCCTGGATATCTTTCTGTGAACAAAGACCAAAATATTCTCAAAGGAAACAAAGTGTGTTGTTTTAATAAAGCAAGCCATGATTGGATTTATTTCTGTCATTTGCTCATGGCAAACATCTGCACCTTAAAAGATAACATTGGACCTTGTCATATAGACAATCATGTTATGCAAGAAAATCAGTTAAAGCACAAAATTATGTTTCACCAGTAAAATGTCCATGTTCTGCGTAGAACAACACGTGTCTATTTGTAGATCTAAATCCGGGAATTCACCCTTTTAGTTATCACAGCTAATACAAGTTCAACTAGTATAATCCACTCCTGTATTAAATAGGCATGTTAGGATAGGATTGCCTGATCAACAACAAACAGTTGTCAATCTGCAATTGTGTGTAAAATAAATAGAAAATTTCAAACCACCTGTCACCCAGCCTAATTCCTCAGGAAAGCACAATTAAACAAAGCAAACATGTCCTCAGGAATGTCATGTACCAATTTACACTAGAAATGCTCTGAGGCTATTCTTATCATACAGAAATAGTTATCATAAATTACTGTCTTCTGATGATTAGGATGCTTACATGCATGGTGGGATTAACTTGTTAAGGGTAACACCCTACCCCTAATTTTCCATTTAGTGTGCATTGTGTGTGTAATCTGTTAAGTAGCCTACAGTCCACTGCACACAGAAGACCACACATAATATGACAAGAGACCAACCCTGACTACAATATATCAAGAACGGTTTTGTATTTAAGGTTTTAAAACTAGATTTTTAATCTTCTACAAGACAGGGCCATGAAATTAAAACGAAGTACATTATACTGCATGACCTGCATTAGTTGCTATTGTTTGTAGCCTACTTTACTGGTGCAATTTTCCAAACAAATCTGCACTTAATCAAATTAACAAAAAACAACTGCCACTCTGGGCATAAAAATTAGCTACAGGCATTACAATATCAACATAGCTTCAAGTAATTCCCATTTGTTAAATTATAACATCCTGGTGGAAATTGTTAGTGAAAGGTCAATTCACAGAGGCTGAATCGTTTGCGACGTGCACATCAGCAGCAGCAGCACAGCGCGCATTAGTTGGACACAGACGGAGCGATAGAGAAGCTGCTGCTCTGTTCAGAAAATGGCCGACAGATTTTCTAGGTTCAACGAAGAACGTGATTTCAAGGTAATGCATGTTAGACGATGGACGGTGTACATGTATTTTACAATATCCGGGTGTTTTAGCACATACATACGGTACATACAGCGTCGGGCGGCTTTTATTCATTACACACTGCATCGTGCATTTCGTTCTATATGTTGCTTGCTAGCACTGCAAGGTAGCTAAGCTAACGCAAGTGGCTAGCGCACTGCGGCTCTTTTGAATTTAACTTCCCCTTACGTTTCAGTATTTGGCTGACTGCGTGTTATATTTGGCTCATAGCATGGGTTATGAGCTGTAAAATTATGCATACTATGCAACACTCTTTACCGGGCAACGGCAAAATAAATATTGAAGTCCAACTAGCTTGTTAGTGACCTTGGGAGGTTTAGTTATTTATCGACATATGCTAACGATGGATAGCAAAGCTAGCATGTAGCTAACTTGTACGCACATTGAGCACTACTAGCAAGAAATGGCTGTATCATTTTGACAACCAGACAACATCCACCGCAGCTAGTTAAACACGTTGAAATTAACAGTTAAATCCAGCGATATATTGGTTTAGCTAGTAATTTAATAACATTACCTGCAACTACTTCTAATATCTCGCTACTTAGCTAGTTACTAACTAGCTAACTGTGAGACATAACGTTCATTATCGATTGATTGTAGCAACATTACCATCATGTCCTTGGCCACTAATTAGCTAGCTGATGAGAGTACGTTAGTTAACACAAAGCCATTGCTGTTTCAACGTTATCAGTCCTATTTTTGCACAGCTTGATTTTGTTTGTTTACATAATGAGTTAAATGTATTCTTCACTGTAAACAAAGTAGGCTGTACACACTGAGATGGTAACGAGGGATTCTTATTTAGCTTCAGCTGCGTAAAGTTGTCATTAATTGTAGGAAGAAATCCATCCCTTTGGCACAGTGATCACATTATTTTGACATTATTCCAGGTTGTATATTTACAACAATAGTGCCAGCGATAAGTTGATGAATTTCACAAACCACATATTAACGTTTGCCTTTCACTTGCCTATCTGTGATCTAAGACCACACCCAGTAAAAGCCAAACACAACATTACTGATAGACAAAATAAGCTTAGTCCATATTTGTAGTTTATCTTATTTTTTCTCTTCATAAACATCCTGCCATTCATCACATTTATTTCCTCACAAATTCCTGCTTTACCCAGCATCAGTCATACTTTGTGTCCGTAAATATTTTTAAGCCACCAACTTATCTACCAACTAATAGTACAAGTGAATATACATCTTAAATAATGGTGTATGCAGGTGTCATTCTGCTGCACATGCTTTCTCAGAAGCAAGATAATGTAAAAAAAAAAAACTCCCATCTTAATGCCAGTACATTGTTTTGCAGTCATTTAGAGTTGTGTTATCCAATAAAACCAGCCTCGGACTTCAATCAAGAGTTTTGAGATTACCTGGGGTCTGTTCATGCACCGGTCATTTAGCTAACTCTTTCAAAACATTACTTTCAGGCACCATCTTTTAGTGTCATTGTATTATATTAAAAAAAAGTAATTTCTATGAAATTCGATAATTACTACATAGTTAGTCTCGCGTGCCAGGCCCATCTCTACAGCACTGCAGAGGAAGGTCTGACTTCTCCACACAAACACTCCACATCAAACGTTGTTTACATTTCTTTAAACCAGTCCAAATTGTCTTGGGCGGTGCTCAGCTCCGTTTGCAGCGGCGGTAGATCTGCAAATTGGCCTCTAGAAGGAACTTGTTTTGGCAGAATATTTGCATCCCGCAAAAGAAAACCTTGCATAAAATACTTAATGAAGTTAACTGTTTTGAGCTATTTAAATAAGCTGGATACATGGTTAAATGTTATTAGCTCTCACCAGTGTATTGCCAGGTGTATTTTGTCCAAAGCAATCCCCAAGAATTGGACTCCAAACGTCCCAGGTCGGTAGTAAATGCCGTAAACCTATTCATCGTAAATCTTTATAATCATTCCCCGAAAGAACCAAGCATGCCTGCCTTGTCGCATCTAAATTCTTTTCAAAACTTGCTATTTTCAGTGAATAGCTTTTTAGCTCCAAGTTTGTTGATGTTTCCTGAAACCAACAGGGTTTTGCAAGCCAAGGGACATCCAGCGGAAAATCTGACAGCGACAGATGTTTTGGTCCCAGTTTTTCAAAAGGGATTCCAAACAGGATCCTATCACGTAATCCAATTTTACATTTGATCTGGATCAAACCTGCCCTATGGGCTGCATAACTTGGTTTGGGATCTATTTGGTCCAAAAAAAAAAACAGGATCATCCTGATCCTATCAGAAGGGTGGATTCAGTTGTGATTTTTCGAACCAGATAACATCAGACGTTTTTTAATTGATTTATCGTAAAATAAAGGTTTACTGATGATATATACATTTTTTCATATTTGGAGCATATATGAAGCATGTCCCATCTAATGAGCTATGGACTATTTTATAGTATTTTTTTTGTTTAGCTATTTACCATTGTAACAAAACAATTAATGTAAAATCTTTCTTTTTATTACAGTGCTTCTGTTTCTTAAAGTTAAAACAAACAATGTCTATTTGTGGCCACCAGTATTTTGCCTACCAATTGGTCTTTGATAAGCCAGTAGGTAGGCTACACTGTTAGTTCAATTTTAAACAGGATTTGGTAATCCTGAAATTTGGTATTTGAATATCAGTGATCCAATCCTATGTTCCTTAAAATAAATAAATAAACCTAACATAAAAGTAAGGTGGATCAGGTGATTCCGAAGAGCAGAACATGGGATTTCCAAATCTGGATCAAACTGGGCCCTGGCAATTATCCAGAAGATTAACTGTCGTTGATCCAGACTACTAAACAGCAAACTTATTTGGTGCCCATTTTAAGAACCTTTTCATCTGTGTGACCTTGTGTGCTTTTTCCTAGTGATTTGGGAATGAAGAGGAGAGTTGTTGTATCAACAGCAATGTTCAGGGTCAGAGGAAAGGTATAGATGAATAATTTGAACACCAACCCAGACCTGTGTCATTAACATTTTTCTGACAGCATTTTGTTCTGTCACTTATACCACTATTAAGTGTTTTTACACATGGAGAGTAAATTATGCACTGGCTCGGTATTGTAAAGAATACATGTAAGTTTTGCCACAATTGCCGTAGCTGTTTGTTTTAGGAACTAGCTATTTGCTGTAACATGGTGAAATTGGTGAATCACCAGAAATGCCATAAAGCCCATTACAAGTTAAAGCAAGTATAATTTACTTGTGAAATTGCAAGTTTTATATCGTCTAAAACGACTGTGTTGCTGTTCAGTGGGAACTCAGTATTTAGCTTTTTTTTGTCCGTGAGAAGGGAATTGCTGTGTGGTCTGAATAAGTCTGTTGATGGCAGCTCTGGCTCAGCACAGGGAAGCTCTGTGTGAAAGCTCTAATGTGAAGGCATTCATGTGCTCAGAAAGTTTCTCTCTGACTCCATGGACTAAAACCTGCTGCCAAGAAACATGGCCCGGGAAACACCCACAGATGGTCTACCTAATATCTATAGCACAACCAGTCCCAACAGCTCTGTCTGCTCTATTGATTTACATTGTTGTTGTTGTTGGAGCTTTAGCATGCAGCTAATCCAGCGCTGCAGAAACACTCTAGGCTATTTGAGCATCCACAGAACTGATCGACAGTAGGTTCTTCATTTCCTATTGTGAGGTGATGTGGAGCATCCATTTCAACTATTGGAAAATTACTCTTGTAATGTGAGGACAGGGCAAAGATAATTTCTATGCAGCAGTGCTTTGGTGTTTGTGTACCAGAGTCAGGGCAATGAGGAAGCAGCAGTAAAAATAAGAAGCCATTGTGGTGGGTGGGGGCTGTGCTGATGATGGCACATTAAGTGGTCTGACGAGGAGACATTTTGAGGGGAGCCATCAGTTTGTTCATAAATAAATCCTTTGCTCTTCCTCTGCACCTCCCCTTCTCATAATCCTCGGCATCACTGATGCTGATGAGGGGTCCTGTTTCATCTGAATTAATGATTGACAGTGTCATTAAAATCACCTCATAATTGTGGGCTGGTTTGAGTAGTTGCTTATCTTTGCAGAACCAAATTCCCCTAGAGACTGTGGGGGTAAGCCTCTTGTATGGCCCACCCCATGTTAGCATTGTCTTTTTACTGTAGACATTAATCTTGTAGTAAAGCAGAAAATCCTAATAAATATCCTGCTGTTTGTGCATGTTCCATCTCTTTTATATGTAGTATACTTATGTGTAGTTACATTATATAATGATGTCCACTCATCCGTTTGCTAGTAGCTGCAAGCATCTACTAAATTATATACCAGCCATGGACTATTTTTGGAATCTTTCAGATTTCTGCGTGCATGAAGGTCAGTAGAAAACAGACACACAAACATGACCTTCGTCTCTCCTCTGCTGCTAAAGAGGGGAAGCCATCTGTCTCAGAGCAGGAACTGCTGTATAAACCCAATCCTTTCGGTTGGGGGTAGCAAGCCCGTCACTGCTGTCACTCCTACAATACATTTTCCAGAAAAAGAAAAATTAATTCTATCAAGTACATTTTCAATCATAGCTTCGACTAAACTATGTGCTTACTACAATAAGTCACAATACAAACCTCATAATGAAGGCTCTTTTAAATTATAATAAGTGGTAAATGGAATGGGTTATACAGTCATATATTTCCAGTTGTAGCATACCTGCTGTATGTACTTCTGTCCTCTGGTGCCTGGAGCTTATCATATGCTGCCCATTTTATGGTCATTTCTTTTCATATTTGTTTTTAATATACTCTATATTCTTTATAAATATTTCTTTTTATACAGTAAACATTATTTATATGATGTCTGTTTTGCTTTCATTTAATTCTTAAATGCTATCATGAAAGCATATGTTGCAATCATTTTCGTCAGTGATATTTCCTGTTAAAATGCCCATATTTACTTAATGAATGTGTCATTAAGTAAATACAAAAAATATATTGTATCCCTTGTCGACCAGTCTCACGAACTTATTCAAGCCAGCATTGCTCTGGATGAGCATGATATCCTGTGCTCTGGGTAATTTATAGCTTCTTTATAGATTTGGGTGATTGACAATCATTCAGAGTAAATGACTGTAGACATGCCTCCTTTCACAGTGCTGTCTCATTGTTTTGAATACACAGAGATGAAAACAAACTCAATCAGTGTCTTGTTTTAAATAGGGGCGGAACGGTTTATCTATTTGAATTGAATCGAAACAGTATGGGCTGCACGTTGCGGAGCATGAATTTACACTGAAACATGAACAAGAAAAAAAGTAAAAATAGCCTTCTGTTTTTTTGTTTTGCGTTTCCTTCCATTGTACCAAACAGTGATGTATGAACTGAACCGTGACTTCTCTGTACCGTTCCACCCCTGGTGTTAAAGTATAAACTTGGGTTTGGTGATGAATTCTTTCTCAGTCTTTCTGTGATTGTTAGCAATTAGGGCTGTGACAAATGATTCTTCTTTTTTTTTTTTAATGTATTAAATATGAATCTGTTGAATGTTTTCTTTATTAATCATTTGTTATTTAAAATGTCAAATTGTGAAAAATGTTTACAATTTTCCAGATGTCTTCAAATTGCATGTTTTGCCCAACTCATACACAAAATACCAAAAGATATTTTGTTTACTTTTACACTAGGCAGCGAACGGCAGCTAATCCTCAGAACTGTCTGGAACTGATTCTTATTAGTTTTCTGTCAGTCAACTAGCTCCTCTACTAGTCAAGCAGGACTACATTTATAAATGTCTAAATTCAGCTTTTAAATGTGTGTCGCTTAGGGTGGGAATCACTTTGACCAGTATGAAGAGGGCCAGTTGGAGCTGGAACAGGCATCCCTGGATAAGCCCATTGAATCGGTAAGGCAACACACATCATCCCGCACCATTGGACCAGCTGTGAGAGTGGATGATTGTTCCAGGGAGGAATAAGAACCACATCTTTTTACTCCATTCATTATGTCCATGTAGATGCATCCAGTGTTTGTTTTGAACACACTTGCCACCTAACCTATAGAATCACTTGTCTCATGTCCATTTAATACCCTTTTAGGGTCATTTCCCATGTCCTCTGCCTACTCCATTTTCTGTGTGACAGTTAAAATGATTATTTATATGCTAGATCTTGTTGTATGTAAAGCTTACAGATAAACATTTTAATTTTGTAGCAGTCTCCCATTAGTCATTGTTGGTCATGTTAGCACAATGAGATGAGATGACTCTGAAAGCATGGAGTGGATAAAGCACTGTAATTAAAGGCTGTCTTCTAAATATTCTAGCTGTTCAGTCATTTTAAACTCCTTCAGAAGGTGTTTTTGTAATTGCAAGATTCTGTTCTGAGTAGTTATTTTTGTATTGGGGATTTACGTATTCAACCACTCTGATTTATGGATTCACTGATTTCAAATATTCAGCAGGGTGTGATCATAAATGAAACCCTGTTAAACAAGAATACGCACATGGTGCAGGACAGATTGTGATTTAAAACAGCCTGATTAGGTACAGTTTAAATTGATGTATCTGACAAATTTTTCTTTTAATAAAAAAGTGGGCAGTGCTTATTTCACTCAGATTAGCAATAGAGTACACATAAGATGGTGTGAATGGCTAAATTTGTTTTTGAATGAGTGCGTGTCTATGTAGCTTTAGAGTTTGTGTTAGTGTTTGTGTCAGGACAGTTATCTTATTGTACACAACTTGGGGTGTTCGACATTTCTCTCCTGCAGCGAATTGGCCCCTATTAGCTAAGCAGCAATGACCCGGTTTGTATTTGCACGCTCTGCTTTCTTACTCCTATCTTTAGGGTCCTTGTAACGCTTCTCTCTGTCTTTCTCTCTGTTTTACTACTGTCACAATCTAAATCTATTCTCTCTCTAGCTCTATTTCTCTCTCGCTCCCTCCCTATTACACAGTGATTCGGTGTACAGTACCCTCTGTCATTCTGTGCTGGCATGGTGCTTGTGCAACTGGGACTGCATTTTTCGCTGAAGAGGTGCAAAGATAATAGTGCAGGCAGCGCTCTTCTTTCTGTCTTTCCCACTCTCTCAATCTCCGTCTCTGAAGCATTGTGGTGAGCAGGCCCAAACTCCTCTTACCTACAGTGTCGGGTCACCTCTCATACCCAGAGGTATAGGATCCAAATGGGATAAGCAACCAGGTATAGATCAAAAGAATAATGTATTGTTTTTATAATCCAAAATAAATGTATTGAACATGGTGTATAATTGACATGCATGCACATTTTTGACAGTTTCCTTAATCAGTCGTCAGCCATGTTAATGATAATAATAATAAATAAATAAATAAAAGCCTATCAAATTACAAAGCACGCATTTCCTCATTGAGAGCTATATTTAAGCAATTGGCATGGCTGTTTTTCAGTATAAGTAAATTACATATTTGAATTATGAGTAAATTAACTTGAAAATATAAGAATTTAAATAAAAGCTTGCTAAAACACGATATTAAGATAATAGATTAAATGAGACTAAAACACTCGAACGTTTTATTTAAAAAAATCTAGCCTTTTTTATTGGTGAAAAGCGCTGTACATTACAAATGAACATTACCAATCCCATGGAGGTTTTAAGCAGAAGCAAATCTAGTTGTCATGGTTATATTCATATGTCCTGCTTGTTATTATTTCTCACACTATGATCATATTTGTAGCCTGAACATTTTTTCCATAGCTAGAAACTAGAGAACAAAAAATATAAAAATTGTATATCCTGGTTAAGTATTACATGTACACAAACATCCCACTGTGTGTGGGTGGTGGAGGGCGAGAAAAGCGGGAGAGAGGTGGCCTGCTCACCTGGCTTGAGTAGCTCTTTTGCTCCTGCGCTATTATTTGAGGAGGGGCACTAAGGGCCGCGCTGCAGCATCACACAGCTCTTCACACATCAGTGGAAAATCAGTTGCTGTCACTTTGTCACCAATAGTTATGGACACCTTACATATTCTCTTTGGAAAGTGCATGCCCAAAGAAAAAGGTGGCAGACTTTTTATCCACAGGCAAGTAAACATGAAAGTTTGCCACCAAGCAAAACGTTAATCCTAAAGAATATTTTAGAGGATTTGGTGGTGACAGGTGCGTTTTCATGCGTACAGTATGCTAGCCAAATGCCTCACACCAGACACGGAGAAATGTATCTACACCTGCTAAGCCTAAAAAAAGACATCAGGTATGATTTACAGTGCACTTAGAGGGATAACTAAAACGTAACATTTAATGTTAAATACAGACTGACACACAGTATGTGACCATGTTGTTAGGTACACTGGCCATCGTAGTGCAGACTCCTGGCAGTTGGCCACAAGTGTTACATCTGAGATCTGTTAATGAATGCTTCAGCCTAGCTTCTTGGAGCCCCTCCCCTGCCACTTGTTGTGTGTGGTTTATAGGCAGCTAGAGGTCTGTGGTACTTTATTGGGATCTTTTTACTCATTCTGTCTTTCCCCTTTGGTCTTTGATCTTTATCTCTAACATTGTTTTTGCATTGCATGTGTTAACTTGGTAGCATTCAGTACTATTTTATCTCAACACTCTGTCCTAATCACTACTACAATTTTCCTCCCAGACTCATCCCTTCCACGTCCTCTACCCTTCCAGTCCCTCCAACCTACCCCCTCCCCTTCCTGACCCTTTTCAAGAGCGATATGCAGCGGGCAGCCTCAGAGCCACAGAAACCACACATACACACCAGAAATCAAAGAAACTCATGTATACTGGCCACAGGAAGATTTGTTTTAGTAAAACATTTGAATTTCTTTTCATCCAAGTTAGTAGTCATTGCTATTATCTCTTACTTGGGTCCTTGGTCAAATTAAGTGCCACAGAAAGGGAACATTTTAGGTATTAGTGTTGGGTATTGGCTTATCAGCTGTGACTGAAAGTGTAAAGCCTTTTGCATTATAACCAGACATGATTTGACATAGCTGGTAATAACTGTTGTATATCACCTTAGGTGGGAAGAGGAACACAAGGACAAGGTCAAACACACTGAAAGCTCTATTTTGCACCAGTCTTAATCCAGTGAGCAGCAGGAGTGTTGGGTTCAAAGTCATGGCTGAGGCCCTCCAAATGTTCTTTTTAAAGTCAGCAATGGAATAAGAGTGGAGAGAAGGAGGAAAAAAAAAAACTCAAACTCAATGGGTGCTACAGGGTCTTTTTAAAGAGGTTGGAGACCCCTTTTAACTTTGGCCTTCAGTGCTTTTAACTACACTTTGATAAACTTTCAGTTGATGAATTGGGCCTTCAGAATTATGAGGTAAGTTTGTATTTTTAAATATATCAACTTTTATATAAATTGGACCTTGCTTCTGTCATTTCCCCCCTTCACCTATTTAAGGAAATCTTTAATCCCTTCATGTTCAATCTGACACATCCACACCACCATTTACTGGGAAGTAGGAGCCTTCTGTTTTAAGTCCTTGGCTCTTGAAGACTGGCACAGTTTTTTCTATTTAGTCACACCTGCAATAGTTTGAACCGACCAGGAATGTTCAGAACCCCTTACACAAGGGAGCTGCAAGACTTTGAGAAGCAGCAGACAGCAAACCCTGTCCTCCACCAACACTTGCCAAAAGACCTCAGGGACACTACAATGTATTACAGTGGTGTGAAAAAGTGTTTGCCCCCTTCCTCATTTCCTGTTCCTTTGCATGTTTTTCACACTTAAGTGTTTCG